>NW_020956077.1:142517-190494 GCF_003031625.1 Empidonax traillii
CTTTCTTTTTCTTTCTTTCTTTCTTTCTTTCTTTCTTTCTTTCTTTCTTTCTTTCTTTCTTTCTTTCTTTCTTTCTTTCTTTCTTTCTTTCTTTCTTTCTTTCTTTCTTTCTTTCTTTCTTTCTTTCTTTTTCTTTCTTTCTTTCTTTCTTTCTTTCTTTCTTTCTTTCTTTCTTTCTTTCTTTCTTTCTTTCTTTCTTTTTCTTTCTTTCTTTCTTTTCCTTTCTTTCCTTTCTTTCTTTCTTTTCTTTCTTTCTTTCTTTCTTCCCTTCTTCCCTTCTTCCCTTCTTTCTGAGTACCTTTTTCAAATTCCTTTGACAACCTGAGAAAGTCTTGCAGCTGAACGCAATATTAATTATATTTCAGAGCAAACCTTTTATTCATTTGGGGACAATCTGTGAAACTGAAATCTGTGACTGAAGCTGCTGCCAAGCCAATTACTGCAAAATAACTCAAATATGTCTCGACAGATTGCAATTTTTCCTATTGTTAGATTGTTTATTTTTTAGATCAAAAGGTTATGTTCTCTTAAATTAGACTTGCATTTAAATATTCCATAAGTTTTGTGCATGATGTATCTGTAGGTGTATATAGAGAATATACAGTGAATTTTCTGAGGCAAACAAATTGCATTCAGCTAACAATGAATATTATTGATCTATTTCTACTTCTCTTTTAGAAATCATCTGCAAATATACTTTAAGCATAATAGATTCATAAATTCTAGGACCAGAAAGGAAAATTACACTCTAACTTCTTTCATAAGGAGAGGAAAACAAAAAGAGCTTCTTGCTTAGTCATTTTCACATCAAACATCTCTTTTACAACATACAAAAATGTGATTTAATATCTTTCAGTGGTGGAAAATCCATTGTGTTCCTAGGTAAGTTTTTCTGGTAGTTAAGGATGCATTATTAACAAAAGAAAATTGCTACTGTATTTATTTAGTTAATTGCCTACTCTTAAAAGGGAACAAAATCCTCCCAGACGAGACTGTTCATCTTTGCTCAAATGTGAGCACTCCTAAGGATGCCAGTGGAGCCATTACTTCCTGCAGTGCTTGGTGTAAGCACAGTTGATTCAACATGCTTTATGAATTTGTTCAGTTCCGAGTTATCTGATGAATACTTTATACAAATATATGACAACCTATTGATTGCTCGTGACATATTTGCTGCCGCAGTTATTCTATTCATGAGCACCCAACTGCAAAGCAAAGTAAGAGAGTTAAATCACTCAGTTATTTTTGTTACCAGAAGAAATAAACCGTCTGCAGTGGGAAAAGGCATACACATTCACACACACACACATTTTTGATCTCTCTCCTACTCTAAATATGAATTTCCACTACCTTAAAAATTTTTCTCGTACTAGAATTCATCCTTAAAAAAGTGATTAGTCAGACTAACATTTGTTGACTTTACACAGTATTGTCTGAATTCTCTTACTCTTTCTAGTTAAGCTTTGTCTATATTTTGGACTTATTATTCACTGCTAAATTTCTTCAGCCCTTAACAAGCTGAGGAATTTCTGGTTGGTAGAACAGAAAACAAAGAGATTGCTTCATGCATAGGTTGTAATACTACTCCAAATAATAATCCTGATTGAGCCTTCAGACGTGCTTATTGATTATCGAACACCTACTTGTGTTAATTGCATATGGACCTTCCAGAGAACGTCCATATGCAGCCTTGAAATTCACTGACAAATAATGGAAGAATTTTGACATTATTCTCTTTAGACAACGTACAAAAACCCAAAGAACGTGGATTTTGGCTTGTTTTGTATTCTGGCAAAGAATTAAACATCATTCTAGTTCCTGCATAAATTCATTTGGAGCTGAAGGCAAAAGTTTCAGAAGTGGTGGACATCCCTAAGTGCCTCTGATGTCGCTGGATTCAGAGCTGAAAATTGCATCTCTGTGGCTCTGCAGAGTCCAAATGGAAGTGACAGTTGGTTCTGCCAGTAACAAAGCAAACCTCCCCCTCAAAATAAAATTTTTTAAGTTTTTCTCTACTGAAAAATCTTACAGATTTGTCAAAAAGAAGGAAAGAAGAATGAGTGGTAAAAAAGTTTCTACATTCTCCAACTGCATATTTTTTAATTCTATTCTTTTGGATGAGCTTGAACAATGCAAAACATCTAAAACAGATCTCAAGCCTTCAGGCCTCGGCTCTTTTACTTGTATACTGAAGAGTTTGCCTAAAGCCCTCATATGATTTAGAGGCTGATGAATTCACTTTTATATTGCTTTGAGATTCACTTTTTAAAAACTCATCTCATTGAAGCTGATCTCAACACCACCCTGTCACATCTTCAAGGGTAAAACCCCTTTATAGCCAATTCTACAACCCGAAGGAGAACTTTCACCAGGGACTCTGTTTCAGGGAGGAACTACTCTTTGTTTTTTGGTTTTGTTTTTTTTTTTTTCCTTTGGTTTTGTTTCTTTTAAAAGGACATGAGACACTAGCTGGTTTGTACTTACCCCGGAGTTACTGATATATAGTGAATCTTGTGCAAGGGAACTCACAGAAAGTACCATGGAGGAGACTATGACTATATTTTGTTTGCATTTTGTGGGCTGTGATTACTGCTTTTGACTGGTGAAAAATTGACAGCTTCACATCATTCTGTTACCCCCACTTCCCACTTCAGCCACCTGGCATGTTTTTTTTTTCCTTTTACACTTTGGATTATTTGTAGTAGGGTGCAGAAATGGTAATCTGTCTCAATGACTGCAGAGGGGCTTAGGTGGGTGGTCTTAAAGGCACTCTATCATAAAAAAGTTACATAAAACAGTGTATCATCAACTCATCTTGGTAGTAATGTCAGGAAAACAGGCTCCTGAAGGTGAGAGAACCTATTTTTTTTTTCAGATAAAAATAAACCAAAAGAAACTGAAGGTCTACAAAATGAGTTAACTCATCAACAGGTTAGCTCTCACAGTGTTTAAAGGTAATTTTGTAATTGCTCCATGGTCCATGAGACTGAACCACTCAGAAAATTAGGAACAGAAACCCTTGCAAGCCCTTGAACGTTGCAATCCAGCATCTGTGTCCTAAACCTGCCAAGTATAACCTCTGAATGGTCACCAGGCTATTGGCTACAATACCAAAACATATTGAGGAGAAGTGGAAGAGGGAAAGGCAATCCAGAAATGGGAGAAGGCAGTGCCAAGAAAATGTCACACGGATATATAGGAGCCAATTACCTTTATAATTGCATTTTACCAATAAAAGCCAACATTGTGTCCAGATTCCTGTAAGATCTGCTTGCTTCAGTGACAGTTTACAAGTGCAGTTAATGAGTTAACGTGAAGATACAAACTCTCATTGAAAGGGAATGACTATATTACATGAAGAAGAAGAAAAATGTTGTGGATGTAAGATGAATTTGACAATCTTCACCAGAAGTCCTCTTAGCTCCTTTAAAGAGAAGTAGATATGGACCAGGATGAGTCCTTCATTCTCATCTATCTATAAGGTAAGCATTAGGTGGAAATGAAGTTCACCACGGAATGAGGCACCTATTTCGAGGTGGTTTTTTATTAATGATATCTTTGGTATCTACAGGCCAGTCTTTGCAAATATAATTTCAGTGTTCTTATCAGCAAAACAAATAATCTTAAATAAAGCTCTGCTAGAAAGAGTTCAGATCTGTTGGTTTAAAGAGACACTGTCAAACATACAACTTTAAACTAAAATGTCAGGCCCATAGTTAAAATGTTCACATGCAGTCCAAGTTGTTAGAAAATACAGAGGGATCTAAGATTATCAAAGACAATAATAACAGTAGTAGAAAAATTAACCATTTCTGATTCTAAAAGGCAAACCCAGGGGCTATGATTTTTAGGGAACTACATTTGAGTACATTATTCATCAAAGTTATTTATGTAACCTCTGTTATACTACCCAAATACCTCCATCTTCTCCTGCTTTTATCTCCAATTCAAACATTTTATTACTATTATGACTATCATTATTCCATTTAGACATGGTGGAGGAAGCCTTAGCCATTTTCCTCAAGGTTATGTAGCAGAAGACAAAATTAAAATAGAATATTAAGTCTGAATTTGTGACTCAAAGAGTGAAAAGGGCACATTGTTTTGTTCTGAATTGCCCTCCTGGTCTGACTTCAGGCTACTCCAGAATTCAACCCTTCTTCCCTCTCCAGGCTCTTCCTTCCTCGGTGTTTCAAATGGACAATCAGAAAAATTCCTGAAAATCAAAAAACACTTCTGAAGTAATTCATAAATTTATTTTCTCTAAGTTATGTAAGTAACTGATTGTTACATGGAGAAGGCAGAAAAAATATTGTGAAAAAAATTAAATACTGAAGAACTTAGGAACTTGGGAAGCAATCGTATAAAAAATTTTCACTAGGCATATGCCTTGCAGCTGATTTCAGCAGGGATAGAGTTCATTTTCTTCCTAGTTGCTTGTACAATGCTGTGTTTTTGATTTAGGAAGAGAACAACATTGATAAAACACTGATGTTTTAGTTGCTACTAAGTAGTCCTTACTTCTCATACTGCCCTACCAGCAAGGAGCATGAGAGTGCAAAAGTAGCTGGGGACACATCCAGGACAGATGACCCAAACTCATCACATAATGTCATACTCATCTATACCTATCTATATCTGTATCATCTATATCTATCTATATTATCTATCCATTTCTATATATCTATATCTATATACCTTTACTAGGTGGAAAGCTGCATGGGTCAATGAGTGGTGAGCAATTGCATAGGGCATCACTTGTTTTGTATATTCTAGTTCTTTTATTATAATTATAATAATTATTATTATTTATATGCTTTATTAAACTGTCTTTATGTCAACCTATAATTTTTTTTCCTCTATCCTCCCCCCCATCCCACTGTGGTGTGGGAAGTGAGCAAGAGGCTGTGTGATATTTATCTACCTGTCAGGTTAAACCACAATACTTACTAAATGTAAATCATCTTTAATTATTCTATATGTTTAGCCAGGGAAGAGAGTATTATTTAAAAATTATTTTCAGAATGTTTCTAATAACCTTTCAGTCAAAACCCCTTTGAACTACAGTCACAGAAGCTTCACCTGTAAGAGTTTTAGATTTCAGGTGTACATATGCTTTCATTAGATATGTGTTTGCAGAGAAAAAACTGCCTGTGATCTTATCAACACCAAAAACACTGAAGGTGGACATTTTCAGACATGCAGACTCATGCTAGGACAGCCTCATTCCTATTTATGATGACCAAGGCAGATGCTACAGTAGAAGATAACTTGCATGAAAATAAGAATATGCAGAAGAGCAATGACTCAGAAGTCAAGATATTAGATTTTTTTTTGCCAGGTATGCGTGTGGCCCTGGGAAAAGCTTTCAAGTCCCTTTGACAAGTCACTTCTTACAACAAGGGCTCTTTGGAGAAAGAATTTTCCCTGTCTTTACACACGAATCCTTGGTGTCAACACAGACCTTCATACTGGTTTTTCCAGTTCTGCCAATCTTGAGGTTCAGATTTGCACTTAGGAATGGGAGCCCTGTACAGACCATCTCATCACCTGCTTGTGTGGGAAGAAAATCTTCTACAGCCAGCCTAGAAATGAGCTGTGATATCCAGGTCATCTAGATCAAGGACAACAAGTGTGGCATCTGTCATAAGCTGGATCTGCTCTGTGAGATATTTGGTTACTGAAACTCGGGTTTAAGAAGACAGTACCTCTACCTGTTGTGCTCTGAGTTTTGTAAATATGTAGACACAAAAATAAAAGTGGCAAATTACCTTGTATATGTGAAGAGCTTCAACATGTTCTTTGAATCAGGACCAACACATATGAAAATTTATAAGAGAAGAAAGAGAGGAGTCTGCCATTGAGAATAGATTAAAACAAGTTTGATCAGGGCAAATACCATAAATCTTCAATTTGATGATATTCAAGGCTGGTTTAACTTTAGTTTTCCACTGCACAGGATACCACACTTCCCTGGGAAATGTGAAATATTTTAATGAAAACTGCCTTCAATTAACAATAAGAGTATAAATAAATAAATAAATATTATGTGTATATATATATATATATATATATATAAGTGGAAGTAAGATGACTGTTAGTTTAAGTAACTAATCTGTTA
This sequence comes from Empidonax traillii, assembly GCF_003031625.1. NCBI lineage: Eukaryota > Metazoa > Chordata > Aves > Passeriformes > Tyrannidae > Empidonax > Empidonax traillii. Next base: position 148,639 of record NW_020956077.1, read on the forward strand.
AATGCTTGCTCTAAAGATTAAAACTTCACAAATTTAAAAAGCAATTTCTTCCCCCATTCTGTGAAAAAAATCTATAGTCCCTAGCAGTTGAGACAGAGACACACTATCTATACATGTCTGTACATAGAGTTAAATTTGCATACACAAGCTTATTGAAGCAGAGTGGAGAATATTTCTTACACACTGAATTGTAGGTGCTCTGTCAGGCAGGATTTACTTAGTTTGCTGTATTGACTCTTAGGCATTTAATTCCTTGAAAATTAGTTTTAGTGCGTGCACTTACCATATGTGGGGAGGTACTGGTCAAGTGGCCATAAAGCTTCCTCCTCTTTCCTTTATTATCCTGTGTAATGGTATTGCCTGAGAGATGTGCTGGTGCTTGGATTTTGATGAAACCAAGTATGTGGAGTCTAATGCACATGTTGCTTAGTTTCCACCACTCCCATTGACTTAATATTATCCTGCGTTTTTATGCTGTACAATTTCATAGGTTTAATATTTTGATAGAGTTTATTGCCAGAAGGTACCATTAGATCATCTAGCCTGCCTGCTTCCGTATCATAACCCATTATGTTTCACATGCATGAAGCATTTTAAGCTCAAAGACTGCAGTTAAATGGAAGTTTCCCAGTCTTCAGAAGACTAAATCTGTGTTGCAGACAGAGAACAGGAGGGAAGAAAGGTAACAGCTGTGTACAGGTGGCTGAAAACACAGAGAATGGATTATCTGATACTTCAGAGAAAAGAAAAAGGACTATTAGCACTGTGAGTTGATTGGGCATGAGCTTGACCAACCTTCCTGAGTCATGACAGACTCTTCAAGCTGAAATCTTGAAGCATGAGGATTAATTTAGTCCAGTTGTAATCATTGCTTGACTTAACCTTGACAGCCTGTAAGCAAATCCTGGGCAAATTTGCGACTGTGTTGCCACCAAGCAGGTGCAGGAGGGAAGCAAATACAACAGTTCCAACATTCACCTCCACTCAACTTGCCTGGCAGCAAAATGGGGATAAAGCAACAGAATTCCTGTATGAAGCTACTGACTAAGTCAGAGCTAAGGATTCTGAATATTGATATTATCATTTAAAACTACTCCAAAGCTGTGACATCTCATCTCTACACAGCTGAGGTTCTGTCCTTTGTAGTCAGCTTGAGTAAAGGATGTTCAATGAACATTTTGCCGTAGCGCTTGAAGTTTCAACATAAGCTCTAATTAAAAGTCATAAAAATCCTCTTGCCTATCCAAGGTTTCATTTTCATGGTTCCACAGGAGTGATTTAGAATAATTCTACTTTATAGACTGTATAATAAATAAGGCCAATCTCAAAATCTCAAAACAAACCCGAGTGAGGTAAGTAGGTTATAAATCTGGAGAATCTAGTCTGCAAAAGGGATGGAATTTTCATGACTTTAATGTGTGATTAAATTATTTGTAGCTGAGAGAAAAAATAATTGTACAAGACAAATATCGAGCTGCGTAATTAATATACTAAGGAATGTACCATTCCAGATCTATGTCATAAACTACAAAATCTGCAGTCTCTGCCCTTACAGTTGATGACACAAGCAGGGGAGAGGGTTGCTGAAATGATTGACATCCTTGGAAGTTTTAATCCCTCCATCTTCGGCTGATAATGGTTAAAATTATCACTGGAAGGGTATGAACACTGGAGTGCCAAGGATAATTTTGAATGTATAAACCTATTCCCAAATAAAATGGCATCTTCCAATGTGGTTTTCATTTAGTGAATGAAATCTTCCAGGCTTGAATATGACAGTGATAAAGGATAATAATGTGCAGCCATATCTTGAAATCCAATCCATTTCAGTATTCAACAAGCTATTGCCACCTGCTAGAAGAGGACAATTCATCATTTTTCCTTGCCTAGTAAAATAAAATCAATAATTGTGGTGTGTTTCTTACTCACTAAAGTTTTTTTCTAAGATATTCTAAACTGTATCTACAGTACTTTGTTCTTTGTATGTATAATTTTTTAATTATTTCTACTCTTATATGCACACCTGCAAAATTACTTCATTTTAGGAGCTAGACTATTCTCTTCTTCCTTTTATAAATTTCTGACTGAATACATAGGGAATTTGGAGAATGCAAAAAACAAAGAAATGCAACTTTACTAAGAATAAAACACCTGAAGTTTTACATCTGATATCTTGGTTTCCTGCAGTAATTGTACATTGTTCAAGAGGTCTGATTGTCAGCAAGACAAATTAATCTTTTTCAATACAACGGGTGTTAATTGTAAAGTGGATGATGTGTGATTAAGGGCACAGCCCTGCCCTCTCAGGTCCTGTGTGGGTGATGCAGATTATGAACCAAAGAGGAGCAGGTTGAGTGCAGGTGTCTGGGGAGTGAGGAGGCAGCAGATGGAATGGCTGAGTTTGCTGGTACTCCTGGCAAAATTCAGCAAAATAATTTTGGTGACTCATATTTACTGAAAATTTTGCAAGTCTGCAAGTCTGCACCAAATGGAGTGGAGAGGTTTCTCTTGGGGAAATTTTTTTATGAGCCTTTAATTGGTTTTCCCCAGTGTTTCTGGAACTTTATTAAAGTGGGAGGTATTGTCATGTTTGTGAAGGAGAAGGTGCTTGTGAAAGGGCAGGACACACATTTCAAATAAGCAACTGGGATCTATGCGATAAACTGGAATGGAAACCGTGTCAACAAGGGTCTCCCAGCACTATTTTTTCCAGGATATCTCATATTTTTTTCTCTACATGTGGAAATCATAAAATCGGTAAGGTTGGAAAACACCTCCAAGTCCAATCATTAATCCAACATTGCAGGGTTCACCACTAAACCGTGTCTCCAAGTGCCACATCTGCATGTTTTTTGAACACTTTAAGGGATGGTAATTCAATCATTTCCCTGGGCATCCTGTTCCAATGCTTGGCCACCATTTCAGTGAAGAAATTATCCTCTTGTGAAAATAGTTTAGTGGCCATGGATCAGAGACTGAAAGCACAATGTGCCATTAAACTAAAGGTGGGTGACCTACCTAGAAGGACTGAAGACTTACTGTTACTCTTAAGTAAAACAGTTTCCTGAAAGGACTGGGATTTCAATATTAGCTCTGATATCATTTGACCCAAACCCAGCAACACCCATCTTTTTCAAGCAAGTGACTCAGTTTCATGTTACTGCTCTGAATAAGGCAAAAATAGGCAAAAATTGAAGTTACAAGCAACCCCAGACGGTACATGAGTGATTAGATTGTTCAACAATTCATCCACTTGGTTACCAATATCTTTTAGGGTTTTAGTCTTGACTGGTATATTTACTGTTGAAAAATAGCTTAAAAAAGAATGCAGCACTTCATATGATGCAAAACAAAGCATGACCTTAAGCAAAAACCTACAACAACAATTTGGCCAATCTGAAACCATTTGCTATGGGCTAGCTGAGAAAGCAGAATCAATGTGATGTATGTAGCTAGATATGAAGCTCCAACATTTTACAAGGATAATACTTCTGCTGGTAACAAAATTTGTACACACACAACTCCCAGATCTTTTCTTAAAGTCAGAGCCAAGATCAATCTTTTCGTATCTACTTGTTAATGACACATATGCTGTGGGTAAATATCACTCTCAGTTCAGAGACCTTTGATATTTAGTCTATACACCGTGTGTGGAAATCCTGGGGATGAAATCAGCCTCTGTTAGGAAATTTGGAGCTAGAAATTGAAAGCTTATCAACGAGGAGATACCTCATCTAAGCATTGCTGGGTCTTCTGATGGTGTGTCAAGTTCACCTTCCATTCAGTTTCCTTATTCCAATAATGACATATCAACAGTTGGATCGATCTCAACCAAGAGTCTAAAGCATCTAAAATTGTTCAGGATCAGAGTGGAAGTTATCTTGACAAATAATGAAATGTCTGCACTGCAATGTTGTTGGCTAAAGGAGGTGATAGGAATCATGGTGATGATTAGATATTCCTACTCTTAATGATCACCTTTAATGGCACATCAGCCACTGACTTTTTGGACATCATTTGATAATTACTTTAAGGCATCCTGTGGATCCTGAAAGTTTCCATAATTGCTTTAGAAAAAAAATTATACTTTCCTTAGCTGAAAATGGATTTTGGTTAAAGTTTCTTTCTAAAATTGTCTTTCTGTATGAAAAAAAGCTACAGAAAGATGTGGACTTTCAGGTGAATCTGAAAAAAAATAATGGGTAGAATTAGACATTTCAGCAAGTGGGTTTTTTGATATTTTTTGATTGAACTACTTTACTGAAAAAATGCTCATATAATAAGGGACAAATAGTGATTCAAAACAATTATTAAAATAAAAAATAACCCAGTAGAAAATATGTACTATTTTTAATCATAGAGGAGTTGGAAGTAAAGATAACAACTTTTATTAGACTAATTAGTGCAGACCAAAATGTAAGGATGTTTTTGATCACAAAAATGATGTACTTGGTTTTAAAGATGAATTTAAACTGAAAATAAATTATTAGCTTATTAAGTAAATATCAGTTCAGAACTCTAGAAAAGGTGATTGGTACCAAGGAATAGAAGGAATGTTGTCAAAGAACATGCAGATATTGATGGTCAATGGGAGAAATATTATAATGTATCACAAAAATCATGACTGATTTAATCCAGATTTTTCATAATCCACCAGGTGACAAATTTTAGTTCTTGACTGAGCTTGTAAGGCTTTTGTAAGTAATTTTTTAAGCTCAGGGTTCAAATAGTAGTGAGTAAGTCTTTTGTAGGATGTAGAATCTCCCTGATCAGAGGTGGTTTTGTCCATTATTTATTGTCTACATGGTTCATTCCTGTGTTTTCATTTTACAAGTAAGACATTTGGAGAGATTCATGAAGTGCAATATGTTCTGAAAAAAGACAAATGAAAGATCAAAGGCTTTATGAGTCCACTGTGGGAATATTTACTGTAGTTGTAGTGGAGATGCTTTAGTGCAGTTTAAACTTCTTCCTCGGTTATGATCTAAATCCCTTTGTCATGTTTTTGGCCTTCAGGGAGGTTTTTTTCTGATGAGTTTAGAGGCTCATCAGACTGTGAATGCTTGTGAGAGTTCTGAGCAGATATGATCTACCCATATAAGTTTAATGTATAATTAAACAAGTCACTTAATCATATTGTTCATCGATTTCCCACACAGCTTCCAGGGCAGGATGGCCTGTAACACATTGTGCTTACGACGTGTGGAAGTAATTCTTGTGATGTATTTGAATGTTTCTTTCAAAAGAATTTACTCCCCTGGACAAGAGCCTTGTTGGATGAAATTCCCCTTTTAATTATTTAGGTGGGTATCATGAGTGTTCTCCTCAAAGCAAACACATTGGTGTCCAAGGACATGGCTGGATAACATCATTTTTCATGATCTTTTCATGATGTATTTTGGATGATTACTGTGTGCATGGAAACAGATGTGTTGGTTTGCAAAAACTGAACAAATCCAGATTTCTAGAACAAATGATGAACTTATAATCTTTCTGTCTCATATACAACACAAACCTCATAGTATGATAGTTAAAAAAAACCCAACAAAACAACTGTCTACTTTACCGGCTATATAAACAACTTCGTTCAGATTATAAATATAAAGTATAAGTAGAAACTGATATGATGATCCTTATTAAAAAACAAAAAAAGGAAAGCTTTTAGCCAATAATCAAGTACAGATTTGAAAGTAATATCCCATGATTGCTCAGAATAGCATTTCTTATCACTTTTACTTCAACATCTTTCTATGCAATACAGTGCAGTGCAACTTTTTTCTTAGTTCATAATTACAAAAGTGATGATTTGGCCCAGTTTTAAATGTTCAGCCCTGGTGGGGTAGATCCATTGCAGATGGTGGGAAACCAGTAAAAGCAGCACCTGGTAAACTGGGGCAAAAGCCTTTGTGTGAATTCAAGTAAAATACCTGCACTGATGCATCACCCTCTTCTTAGGATGGGATTTTCACTGGGATTATTTTTACGCTTTTATATACATGTTAAATAGTGTGAGATCCCAACAGGTATATTTAAACACCAGGCAGAGACATTCATCAGTCAGGGATATTAACAGAGGGGGCATGATTATCAGAGCTTGGGTTCTGGGAGTGGAGTGGCTACAGCAATTAATATTCTTCACTGTTTGAGGAATTTAACTTTAAATGAAGTCCGTCACCCACACCTAGACAGATGCACAAATCATGCAAGGGTGGAAAACAGGTAGCAAATGGAAAACTGAATACTGAAGGAGAAAACTAGCCCTAGATAAGCAGTTTATGACAATTCCTACTTTTGATTTCTGTTTGCTTTTCTTTTTTTCAGCTACCTTGGCAAATTCGAGTTATGTATTCTTTTGGTGGAACAGTATGAGTCAGGGATATTGTGGAGATCACACAGAGCCCTGTGAGCTCAGCAGCCTCATCAAAGGTACGAATGGGTTCACACCTCCTCAGATACAGGGATGTCTGACAGCCAGGGCTAAATGTGCTAACCTCTAACGCACTGAGGAAACAGTGGGTGATGGTGTTGCCCTGGTGATTTTTCCATTTTTTATTTTCCCCTCCCTTACAAGTGTCTGTAAACAGAACTTTTCATTTTGGGTGGAGCAAACTGACATGTCTTTTGTCAGCAATAAACCCTTTCTTCTCTCCTCTGCTCCCCTCCCTCCCCAGTCTTACACTTAGCTCAATTTATTATTGTTGTTGTTTTTGCCGTTCTATTGCTACCATTGTTTTTCCCAACTTTGCAGATAACTCTGACTCAGGAATATAACTTGGTGCTGGGCTTAAACCAGACACAGGGTTCTCAATATGCCATCCTTGACGCATGCTTAGAAAAGATCTCTCCTCCACAGCTCCCTCAGCCTGTGCATCCTTTATTGCTGCTGCAACAAGGGTGACAACGTGTGTCAGGCCTGGTGGGAGCTGCTCCTCGTGGCAGACGCGCACTCAGCTATAGCCTGCTGTCAATTTTACCTGCCCGCAACTCCTCCAGGAGGCCTGAGTCTGCCAGAGTTCACAAAATCGAGGACAAACAGTGCTGTTTCCTTTTTTTTTTTTTTTTGTCGTTGTTGTTATTATTTTTTCATAAGGCAATTCAGGTGCTCAAAAAACAGGCTGAGCTGGGAGAGGAGAGAGATGACAAGTGATAAGGGGGCACCTGTGAAAAGAGATTTTTGTCTTGCTATTTGCACATACAAGGGAAATTCACTGTTAAATGGAACTGGACAAAGAGAAAATAAATTCTTTCTTACTTATACTTTGTGTAAGACAATTTTGGTATCTCAGACATCACATGCTATAGTGGGTTGCAAGATATTAGGAACACAGTATCTACCCACACCCTCATACCTGTAGGAGTGGCACACCTGGTTAATAGGAAACGCAAAGATTTATCCTCCTTTTTGCAGCCCTCCCCAGAAGTGGGATATTGGATATAATAAATCAGGCATTTCATAGAACCTGGTGAATTTTATGTCCCTCTGGAAGATAACAGGAAGGGGGTCTGTGCGCAAAATATCTCTGGTCATTAGCAACTTTCTATGCCTTTGACTCTGCAGTGTGTTGATGAGAAATTTGACATCATCTCTAGGGGAAAAGTTCTAACTGATGTCCTGTTCCAAAAAGCCTTTTTTAAAAAAAAAAAAAAGTCAAAAAAGGATGATATTTTGTACAAAACATGCTTTAGCACCTTAGGCATTGCAAGGATCCCCAGCCAATGTGCTGAGGAATAGCATAGCAACCGTCACCAGGGAAAATGTCAAAACTCTGAGACATGTAAAAGAAAAAAAAAAAGAGGCAGGCAACTGGGGAAAGTTCCAGCTTCCCTTAGATCTCTGAGAAATTATTTAATTCTCACCTCTGGCAGATAAAATACAGTTAAACTGCATTGAATCTAACAGCATCTAAAATGGGGGGGAGGAAAAATCTCATATGTTTGAAAATATATGAAGTAATTCACAACATTTGTAGAGGGAGATGCAAACTTTGCAGAAGGAAAAAGGGAAACCTCTTATTTTGATAGTATAATGAAAAAAAATTATGCTGGTTGTCTTCCATAACACATTTGTTTTCTAAATCATAGGTCTTTTTGCTCCTCAGGTCTCCAAAGAAAGACCAAGAACGATTTATTCCTCTTTAATGACCACAAAGCTTAAGGCATGTATTGTTTAAAACAACTAGTGGAGAGTGATTTTGTCAAACTTACAAGATTTGGTATTCTTTCAGTCCTTGCTTAGGGGATGATGTGAAAAATCTCATACTTTACTTTTAAGATTGTTTTTTAAAGAAGGACAAATACACACCATGACAGAATCTCAACAAAGAAAGCAGCCTCTATGCACATCACATGCAAAAATATGAACACATGTATCAACTGCTTAACTATATGACCAGTTTTCTTCTGATTTTTCTTTCTTTTACCCAACATCTCTGCATTTGGCTGCACTGCAGCCTATTTTGAGGGAGAGTAACCACTTCGTCTCAAATGAAGAAATGAAAGAATGAAATCTTTGTACCACTAAATAAAGGGGACCTATAGGAAAGAGAGGGACTTTTTACAAGGGTATGGAGTGACAGGACAAGGGGGAATGGCTTTAAACTGACAGAGTGCAGGTTTAGATTAGATATTAGGAAGAAGTTCTTTACCGTGAGAGTGGTGAGGTCCTGGCACAGGTTGCCCAGAGAAGCTGTGGATGCCCCATCCCTGGAAGTGTTCAAGGCCAGGTTGAATGGGCCTTGGAGCAACCTGGGATAGTGGAAGGTGTTCCTTCCCATGTCAGGGGGTTGGAATTGGATGATCTTTAAGGTCCCTTTCAATCCAAACCACTCTGTGATTCCACGATTCTCTGAAATCTGACTTGTCACTCATACCCCTCCATGTATAATTCTGCAGTTAGAGGCATATCTAAGAAGTGGAACATAGAACCTCAACTCCTGTTAGACCAAAAGAGAACTTGGATGCTGATTATTTCCTCCTTGAAATAAAATTCTTGCCCATAATTGAAAAAAAGGTCTCTTCAAATCCATGGTCATTATACAAACATGACCATTTTTCAGCTGTGCCCTTTTGGGTGAGGACATAAAAACCTGTTGTCAGAATGTCCCAGTGTTCAGCATGAAGCCTTTTTTGTATGACCATGTTGGGGTTTTTCCCTAGTAGGCTGAAAAAAACCCCACCTCTGCTCCTGATGTTTCTTCTTGACAAACCCATTTTACTTAGAATGTAGGAGCTGTAGGAGCCTTGCATTATTATTTTCTAAGCACTAATTAACTATATGACAAGCTGAGGAGCTTTTTATTTAGTCATTAGGGTACCAAAAGTAGATGTTTTGACCCTGTTCCATTGCTCCAGCACTGAAAGACTTAAAATCTGGGAGCAATTTTCATTTCTCAGCTCAGAGAACATTTTCCGCTAACCCTGCTGAAGAAAAATGTGCACACATTGAAACTGTGTTTTGGTTTTTTTTTCTTCATTCAGTCCTTATCTTATAATTACTTACCTTCCTCTTGAATCATTGTCTACAGAACTTTGACACTGTGTTATTTAACTATGTTAAAAATCTTGAGATAAAGCATCAGGACAAGTAAGAGAACTTGGGAAATTTTAAACTCTTTAATTTTGAAAACAATGTTGATCTACTGGAAACAAAGTCACTGAAAAAATAGTTCTGATTTAAAGAACAAAATAAAGGAGTAGGAAAAAAAAGTAAGAAGGAGGAAATTGCTAGAAAACTCAAGTGGTCGTGTGCAAAAATTTAAGGAAAATCTGTCTTCTTAAAATCTGTAAATTTAGACTATAATTCGTTAAATAGAATGATAAAAGAGCTAGTGTTAAAAAGATTTTTCTCAAGAGAGTATCTCTCCTAATACAGCAAATGATAGAGTTAAAATAATACCTGCCACTTCCCTTTCTTTTTAGTACACCTCTTCTCTAATAAAACAATTCACCATTTCTCAAAAAAATTTTTTTTAAACTTTGCATCCTCCAGACTCACAGGAGACATCGTATGAAATAGTTATGTTCACCAAAGATTATCTGCTCTATATGTGTTCAGTAATTAATGTTTTGCAAGTCACAATTCAGAATCAGGAAAACCTGTAAAATGCATCTTAAATTGCAGTTCTCATCAGTCTCTAAATGTGAGAGGGGTTTGAAATAAACACATAGATTAGAGTAGAGAGAAGGTAGGTAAGCAAACAATCTTTCTGTGTTTGAGTTGTTCAAAATTATTCATGTTACAGTAAACTTTTTGCCTTCTTGTTAAAGTCCTGCAGCATGAATGGTCCTGGGAAGTCGAAAGAGAGCAAGGTTCGAAGGGACCAAGCAGAGTATGGTCAATCTGGATAACTCACTCCAACTGGAAATCATTGAGACAAATTCGGTGGCTGCATCTAATAAGAAACTCAATAATTTTACAACCATTAGCACCACAAACCAAACCTGTGAGGTAATCAAATATCACACTTGAGGGCATAAACTAATTGCCCAGCAGGTCAGGAAATTATGTGTTGCTCTTATGTTACACACATGGTTAGATGTCCTCTGAGTTTTCATCCCTTTTCCTGAAATGAGGGAAAAACAAGAATTAATTGAACCTCCACTGCTGGATGAAGGAATGAAGAAATACAGCATTGTAAAGCATGAGATAAATGTTGTACTAATGTAAACCTAATTTTCCTGGATAATTCCATTATTTAATATGTAACACCTTTCCACTGTATCTTAAGTAACCTAAATTAGAACTCTGCCTGAGAGAAATTAAAAGAGATATGAATAGTCAAGGAACAATATTTCAGGGTTGCTCTCTGACAGAAATTTACCTATACAAGGGAGTCTTTTTCCATTCATTTCTCTTTGTGGTTAAAATCAGCGATGATGACCCAGCTTTCCAGGGTGAAGCTGTTATGACAGTTAACAGGGAAAAGAAAGGACATGCCAGGGCAGATCCCCATCTCTATACAGAAATATATATTAGGGACTGTATCCAATTTTTCTTTCTTAAAAGGCACAGAAAGAACAAAAGAAAGGAGAGAGCATCTTGCCTTGACGCTAGGATGCCTCTATTTCATTGTTTGCCTACAGGGCTGTCCTGAATCCTTGATCCCATTCCATCATAACACAAGCAGCAATCATTTTTTCTTCAAAGGACAAAGTGTGGCCACTTATGGGGGGAAAAAAAAGAAAGAAAGAAAGAAAGGATGTGCCTCTCTACCTCAGAAGGTCTTTACAAACCACCATTTGGGGGAGATTTGCAAGGACACATGTAAGTAGTGGTTATCAGGAGCTGGGAGGGTCTGTGAGAGAAAGGTCAAGTCTATACATATCCTAAGCATTTGCTACTTGCTGTTGCCAGGCAAAGGTTAGCAGGCTAAATGAACCTTATGTCTAACCCCATGTGGTATTTTTTGTGTTCTTATCTGAACTCCTGTCATGCTGAGCAGAGCAGCTCACACCTGACATTTTTCCCTTTATGGCCTTTTAAGCTACTAAGTCTGATTGGTACAGCATCCTTAGGGAGAGGGAAGACGCAGAGCAGGGGGAGAAGGGGGCAGGCATTTGTAAGTCAGGAAAAGGATATCTCTCCCTCTTAGGCTTTCAGTTATCTGCATGGCTATTTCTCTCCTTCCTTTCCCTCGTTGACTAAAATCTGAGGTGGTAATCTGACCCTCAGTCTTCAGGATCAATGATTTTGGTGGCTGCCCGTAAAAAGAGGAAAAAAAAAAAAAAAAAAAAAGGACTCTGTTAAGGAAACATTTAAATCTAAGATTTTAATCACACGTCAGGACACTCAAAGTTAAGGTTGCCACAGCAACACTACAATAAAGCTCTTTGAGCAGAGCAGTTAGCGAAATGCACAGTTTAATTAAAAATTGTCTCAATTATCTGACAGTTTTCATCCACCCAAATCCTGTTCTCTTCTCCTGCCTCTCTGAAATGTCATTGAAATGAGGGGAAGGACAAGAGCTGTGGTGGCAGAGCCAGGTAGACAGGGTCTGACTTTGGGTCATGGTGGTGGAGACCGGTACAATGCACATGAACTTTACTTTCCACCTGTGCAGGTCTCTAAAATCATCATGAGCTGTCAGAAGCAAAAGATTTGCTAGAGTATAGGTTGAAAAAAGAAAACCAAATTATGTCCTGCCTTCCACCACTATGAAGGGTGTTCTGCTAAAAGAGAAGTTGAGGTGTTTGGGGACACAAAATATAGAAACATGCTCAGGTACACTGTAAAGAGAAAGGGGGAACCAGCTTCTAGGGTAGCAGATTTGTTCAGTGCTTAGATGATCCTCAGTGGTGAGCAGGTTCACTGACCAACGGAGATATGAGTCAATTGGTCTATCTCAAAATAAAAAAGGAATAGGGATGATACTGCTACTGCATAATGATACCATGGGACTCAATTTTTATAGGAAGAGTGCTTTGGGATCCTCAAAGGGCAATTATTAGAGAAACGCCTCATTAGTGTGGCACGGTGATTTTACCTTGTGCTTCTTGCAAGGCAGGTGTCACTTCATGTCCTCCCTCATCTCCACAGGATCTCCCTGCTTGTTTGGTACCTGCTGTGCTCTCCTGTCCCTTGGTGAATCGCTGGTGTCCCATGCCAGCAGCAGCAGGTTACACCTGCCTCAGTCCTGATGTGGTTGAAGCAACAAGACATGGTAAGTGCTGGTCCATTTGGCATTCACCTGCCCCTTTTTCCCCTTCCCCTCTCCAGTCTGAGGTCGGAGCCTCCTGCTCCGTAGGCAGCAGCAGCAGCGATGGCAGAGCAGCCCTTTAAAATACCGCAACGTGGGCTCATGGGGAAGGAGCCAACAGAAATGAGAAGAGGCAGCCAAAGGTCACTCTGGCCTGCCAGCTGTAAAAACAATCCAAGTGACACGGCAATAAAATCCAGGCTTGGGAGCAACCTCCTCCAGCTCCTAATGGTGTAGCCGCTTACCCCTCCGCGCTCCCGCCTGCTGCCTGCAGAATGCCAGCACAGAGACGTAAGGCAACCAGCAGGAGGTATAAGGCAGGGGGCAAGGGTTGCACAGAGGGAGAGGAGGCTCTGCCTGGCAAAGGCCAGGGATGATGGGGGGGCAGCCACTGCGGGCCGCTGAGACCAAGCTTTTTAAGTACATTTCAGCATGGCACGTTTGCTCCTAAGAAATCTAATATCCTTTGGGTCAGTGCAGGCCAACTGTTAGATATAAAGAATTCATAGCACTTGCAATCCCCAGATGAACCATTTTCAATTCTTCATGTTTCTGAAAAGTCGTTGCCGTCGATCTATCAGCGGTGGCTGTGCTCCATAACAAGGACCGTCTCCTGCCTTAATGCCAAAGTGTAAATATTGCATTGCAGCAAGCAGCAGTAGATAATGCATAATAATGAGCTGGGGTTGTTATGTGATGTGCTAACCACAGCCCTTGAAAACAATGCATCAACTCTAAAAAAAAAAAGAAAAATCAAAACAGAGAGAGAGAGGTAAAAGAATATTTTCTCCAGAAAAATAAAATAGTCTTTCTGTTGGATGTAGAAGTGTAATAATCAGTTATGATTCTGAAAAATAGATGACTTGGACAGAAACATGAGGACAAGGATAAAAGACCAATTCTGATCTGATGAGCCATTGGAGTCATGAGTATAAATTCACTTAGACACCAGCAGAGCTGTTAGCAGAGTTGAATTTTGATGTTGGATACATGGATGTTTTTATATCGTCTCCTTGCTTTTATTTAATGAGACAGGAATTTTAGTCTCAGCACATGATCAGACACAATGAAAAGAAATATTGTTTGACCCAATAGTAATCAAGTGCAAGTTTCATGATTTTCATAGCTAATTTTTCCATTTCACATCAGTAACACATTTTTTCTCCCTCAAAAGGTAAGGTGCAGCACTTTAATTGCTGTCAATCATCTTGCACTGCAAGCTACAAGCACTTGAGAAATTACTGAGCTGGTGTTTGACAGAGGGCAACAAAATCACATGAAGGCAATGCAAGGAATCTGGTTCATGTATCTTCATGGAGGAATTTTGACAATGTAGGCCAAAATGAAGGGCAGTTTACTCTCTGCTTAAGAGTTAAATTCCTCACTGCCGAAGAGGAGATGTTTGCGTGCACTTCCATGAATCCCACCTGGTTACCCAACGCTCCCTTGACTGTGCAGCTCGTAACAACTAAGATTGGATCAAGTACTGACAAGCTGCTAAATATCATCAGCTTTCACCACCAGCAGTGGGAACTGATGGAGTTCAACGTCTTTCTGAAGGTGCTAGGAGTTTTATAATTCCATCCACTGAGAAACAGGCTGAAAAACCATTTCATACAGATCAACACACAGGCTAGGCAGCAATCTCTCTTACTCATAGCAGGACAAGGATATATATGCCCAAGGCTCTGCAATATATATTTTTTTCACAAGCTGTCGTAGTGCTGTTTCCAGGTATTTATTCCCTTCTGAGGCATCCAGAAGAACACGAATTTGGTAGGTAGGTCATCATTCAAAGATTTTTTTAATTGACTGCACTGAACAAAAAAGGTTTGTACAAACCCAGTTTAACCTCAGAGAAAACCATAAAGCCCAATAGGACCTAAATCTTTGAAATATCTCTACTAAGTCTAGGATTTGTCTCATCCAGATTTAACTGTCTAAGATTTAGACACCTTTACTAATCTAAGTTTCCTCACTAGTTCATAGAGGGATAGTATATCAAAGGCCAAGGTCTAACTCTTTTGTCCCCAGCAAAAGCTAAATGAGAATACAATGGAGAGAGAACACAGGGGGGTTTACTTAGCATTATCAAAGAAGATGAGCCCCAGTGGTAGATCACACTCCCCAGGAATTCAGTTGAGAAAAAGAAGTTTGTTTCAGAAAACAATACAGTTCGAGCCATGACCTCTGAAATATAACAACACGTGCAACATTTATTGTGAGATGCTTTAAATGGATTAAACTAGGGAATAAAGAGATGGTGTGTTATTAGGAAGGCTGACAATATAATCTAGGGGCTTCCTGGGTATATGGATTAAATTTTGTCTAGACAAAGCAGTAAGGAAACAGGAGTTATTAAAAAGAAAGACCAAAAAAAAACCCCAAACCCAACAACAACCAAACTCCCCAAAAAACAACAAAAGAAATCCACAAGCAACTGAACATCATATTTCCTATTTAATATTTCTCATTCTGAGGGCAATTTCTTTTAAGCACTTCTGATGGGAAAAAAAAAAGACTCCTTGAGCTTAGATACTGCCACTAACCACTATGCAAGAACTCTAAAACTTACCAGGCTTCATCTTAAATAGAATTACATCAATTTTTTTATGGTACTTTTCTCATACATTAAAAGTAGAAATCTAAAACCCAAGAAGAACAATGTAAGACAAGGCTAGATGCAATTTAAAACTTCTAGTGTGGACAATAAATACTACAACAGGCCCCAGTTTCTGTTTCCATGTAAAACTGGTGTATTTTGCTTATTGGACTGGAAATTACCTGTTCACTTCTATCCTACCTATTGCTATTTGCTAATATGATCTATGATGAATAATAGTGAATCCATACACCATCAGCATGTCTGATTTTTTGGGCAGAGTTTGCACAGTGTGAGGAGGAGTGTGTAAACAGCAGTCAGTAAAACAGAAGGTGAAAATACAGAGGTATGAAAACTTAAAACATAGACTGAAGAGTAAAGAAGCTATAGAGTAATTATTCTTCTAGTAATAATAACTATTATGTTCAAGTCTTGGACCTGGTGCCTGAGGGCAGAAGATGCCATAAAAGAGTGCACATCAGGGTATGGTTCTCTCACAGACAGAACCTCAGAGTAGGATATGAGTTTTGAAAACCTCTACTCTCAATTGGACAAGTCTTTCTCCAGTTTCATTTCACGAAAGGGAAATTGGAATTTTCACTTTTAGAGGGATATTGAGAAAAAAAAAATCTTTTCAAGGCCTTCAGCTCTAAGAGTGTAATCACTTTAATATGGAACGTCTTTTGCCCAGCAGTGGCAGAGTCAGTCCATCACTTCTTCTTTAACCCTGTTTATTTTTTATTATGTGAATCTTCATATGACAGAGAACAACAACTTACAGTCTACATTCTTTTTCTAGTGCATTCCTTTAAGCTATAACAGAATAGAGTTCACACACCACCCTGCATTCTAATTCAGTGTTTAACCAGCTTTGAGAATTTACTTGCAGCATCAAAATCTTTATTCTACTAAGCAAGACACACTTTGGAAACAAAACCATTTTTGGTCCATGTCTCAGAGACCTTCTCTAGTAAAAAACATTAGGTCTTCAGATACAATGTGAATATGGAAAACAGTTCTTCAACTGTACTAAGAGTAATCAAACATTTTATTTCCTGTTGATCTTTGTATATAGATTGTGTCAAGTACCAAATCATCTCCCTGGACTCTAAATTCAGAGTGGTTTATTTGATTAAAAAAAGATTCTTTTATGCATTGTGATTGAAATAAAGACAGATATCTGATGTCACAGATATAGGCTTTTTAGTTATCCTTGAGTAGTCTTAAGTATATTCAAATTATAATTTCTACACCTTAATATTATTTCAGTGTCAATTTTAGTGCAAAAAAATATCTTACGTTAGAGTCCAGTTATTTCCACTGGCCAAAATGGACTAGTTACTAATAAATTGGTAGCATTTTCAATTTGTCTGAAAACTTATTTAGACATTCAGTTTGTATTTAAAGTACTCTGGATTCTGTCCAGTGACCATTGCTGTGAGTGGAAGGCTTCCATAAATTCACATATGCCTTTAAGGAGGAAAATAAGCTTTGGAAGTGTTAAACATCTATAGAAGTTAATGAGTTCTGTTTAAAATACTGTCAAGTGTTCATCTGGGAAACTGCACATCACTTGGATAACTTAAGCTCAGCTTCTATATTAAAACAGAAGACATTTCACTGCCAGATTCTAAGAAAATATTGAAGTTTTGTACTCAAAATATGCAAATAGAAACCAAGAAATCTTCAGTTTTATTATCAGTTCAGCTAATGGCTCCCAAGGTGGCCACAGGAGTTTAATACATCTCTTTCTGTCTTAGTTTTTGTATTTGATATTTTTTGTGGTACATTACTAGCTTAAGAAATAATTAAAATGCAGGGTACATTTGTTTTCTCTTTTGAATTTCTCAGAAAACAAACAAACAAACAAAGAAAAACCTCTTTTTGTCAAAGCCAAAATAATAATAATAATAAACACAAATAAAAGCAAGGGTAAAATATTTTATGTAAGGAATATTTTAACTTAGATTTTGTGCATATCAGAAAAATTTCCTTTACATTTGCATTTGAAGGAAAAAAGTATCAAAATGAATCTTTCCTTGAGAAAAAATTAAATATCTTATATTAAATATCTTTTAATTAAAGTAAGAACTTTTCAGTTAATTGGTCTTAGTATTTGAATCCCAGAACGACTTCTAGCAGGTATCCATTTCTGAATTTCACCAAATAGTTTTGTTACTGCAAATTGGTTTTACCTTTCATTATCGCTCTGCCTGGGAGAAATGAAAGAAATATTACTACACAAATAATCTATTAAAAAGGTGTGTTTAGCTGGTCATAAAACATAGGCTACACAGTGCCTGTTAGTTAAAAGTTTTGGGTGGCAATACTGTCTGATATTTAGCATCTGCAGACACAAAAGTGGTTGCTGATGGTGTGACATAGGTGAAATTAAATGTATTTATCAGATGAGTGGAGAAAACTATTGTCCTCAGAATACCTTCTGTTAGAAAATACCCAGGTGTATAACTGATACAAGCAGTAATACTGGGTTGGAGTTTATATTTGTAGAAAAACTGAGTACAACTCTGTATCAAACTGCTTTTCTTGTCAATAGACCTGGGAAACATCATGTGTCTTCCAGCCTCTCCAAAAGGAAGGCTAATAGAAAAAGAAAAAGATGTTCCTTTGCTGTCAGAGTGCATCATGCTTCTTTTCCATCCTGCAAAGCGGAACCTGTGGCCTGAGGAGTTCTGATTGTCACGCTGGGCAATTGGGCAATCGCAAGTGGTTTCACGAGGCATTTGTACGAATGTCTCCAACGAGCTGTGAGAGAGCACGAGTTCAGCTGTGGGCTGCTAGAGCAATCCTGGGCATCAGTCGGGGGCAGGGAGGATAAAATATTTAAATTGCCTTTTTCATCTCTAGAATATCAAGGAAAGCAGCTGCACACTCTGGAGAGTGAGTATGACTCAGTATCTACTCTTACCACCCAGTGAGCCTCCGTGTATCACTAGATCTTTCACATTTAGTGAAATTGTTACTTACCCAGTGTGATTTTCTTTCCCACCCTTTAACACAGACTATTTTATTAACAGAGTTTGTGAATTTGCCAGGATACCAGGATCTTGATCATTCAGATCCAGCCGTTAATGTAGATCACGTTTTATGATATTACATCTTGTATACGAAAAGTTCCCAAGGTGAATATTAAAATATATAATGATATATGGGAAAAGTAAAGAAAGCCAGATGCCAGTGCAGTCTTCTCATGCATTTCAATATTCAGATAATTTTTGCCCCTGAATGAAACATGCAGAACAAATGTGAAAAAAAGCTCAAAACAGTCTTGGGTCAGTAGGTCAATGGGCCTTTAAAGACAGTGTTGGACCTTTTTGCTCAGTTGTGTCCAGCTTGGCATTCAGAATTCCTGATGATCTGTCCACAGCTCTTCAGAGCCACACAAGATATCTTAAGTAGTGTTAGAATTTATGGAGTTGGAAACTGAGTGTGTTACACTGATATCAGCCATAAATATTTTGAAAATCAGGGTGTTTTAGTGATAACATGAGAGGGACAAAAGTGAGAAAACTCATGAGCTGAGATAAAGGCAGGTTAAGCAAAAGCCACACACAAGGAAAGCAAACAGAAGGAACCTATGGAGTTGCTGTAGGGTTCCTGCATCCTACTCTGAGTCTTTGATCACAAAACTCTAGTACTTCTCATTGGTATATCTAGAGCAAGTGGACTGGTCAACATGGGAAAAGCAGCACTTTGCAATCCCAGCAAGTCCTGGTTAAAGTGCGGGGGAAGAAAGGATATTGCTCAATGATTTAGAATTCATGTATTATAACAGAACAACATGATCATTCAACATGGTGAGAAAAGACTGATTTTTATGGCTAAAACAATGCTCCCCATAAAATTCTGACATATCAATTTAACATTGTTATTAGCTCCTGCTCTGGATTTTGGGACTGATGCTGTTTATGCATTTTCCAAAACATCTTGAATTAATATTCAGTGTTTACTGAGCCCGTTGGATTTCCTGATGTAATTTGCATTAGTTCATAGCAGCAGGGGCCTTGGGAGAACCAGTACCAAAGAATTAAGCAGTAAAACAAATGCTTTGATCAGTTAAAATACAGGGTCTCCTTCACCTTTACTGCAAAATCATCTGTGAAAGGAAGTAAAAACAAATGAGTCACATCCATTCTTTATTCCATTACTAAATAAAACAGTGGAGTTCCAATTAAGAGAATATTTTAATGGCAGCACATCTGAATACCGGTGTTTACTGATTATTTGACAATTTTCTGTGATGAAATCTTCAGCCTCACCATGCTCATTATTAAGGACCTCTGATATTCTAAACCAAATATCCAGCAAAAAAAGAGTATGTTTGTAGCATTAGAAGGCACGTTGGGAGATCGGAGGTCCAAGCCTATCCCAGAAAGAAACCTTTTTTGGTAACTTTTTTTATAACTTTGGAGAAGTCATTTACTCTGCTCTTGCCTGTTTTTTGTCTAGTAAATGTCTTGTTTGTTTACAGACTAGATTGCTGCAGGAAAAACTGGGAGCTGTTATATAAACTCGTATCTCTACAGCAGATGTTAGAATGGGCCAATTCTGTCTGCTAAGGTCTTTTTCTTCTACAAATAAATAGTGAACCTTGACCTATCAGCCTTCACCCTAAAATTCCAGCAGAAAAGAAATTCATAAACATTTATGTTCAATGCTTCACATTGCCTTTGTGTGTGCAGCCTTCACTGTGAGGGCAGGATTAGCATTACAAGCCTTACATGGTCAGAGAGAGGTCCCAGCAATCCTCAGGCAACAAAGCTGCAAAAAAATGCTAATATTCCAGACCAAATGGTTTCTGTACTGTCCATCAGTGTGATTTTTCAACATTAACTCTGAATATCTGAATATTAATGAGGTAATGTCTTCAGGTCACCCTGTGCCCTGAAGTTATTGAAAGCCATAACCTGATCAGGATAAAATGACAGCTCCCTTGTTAGAAGGCCACAGTTTCAATAATCAGAACATTGGAGATACCTCACAGATCTGTTTGGGAATCTGTGAATCACATCTTGGACTAGGTCTTGGATCAAATTCCTCACCAAGGAAACTTTACAAGATATCTGTAATAGTTTGTATCCCTTAATATAAAGTCTGAGTAAGAGTTTCATGTTCTCTGAACATCTTTTGTGGTTAAGTGAAAACAATTCTCTGGACATGCTGGTATTTGATGGCATTGCAAGGCAACTTACTTTTCTTTAATGGAAATAAGCTTTCTGTAGGGTAAACAGCTTTTGCATCCATGAGATGATAGCTTAACAGTGATGCACAAGTTAGGTGAATAATGAAAGACATTGTCAAGTGTATTTAAAAATATTGAGAAATTCATCAAATGAATTATTCAATCAGTGTTACGGTACCTATCTCTGTAGGTGTTTCTACCACCAGAGGTACCTGACAGCCTCTAGAGTTACTATATTTTTCATTGTTAAATTATTAATGGTGCTTTCATGCCTGGGGCCTTACAGAATACTACATTTCACCTTTTATCTAAGGATCTCATCGAGATTCACAAAGATTAAACATCAAAACATCCCTAAGAAGAAAGCAGCCTGTACAGTACTGTACTGAATTGTATACAACTGCAAACATAAACCCAGAACTCAAATTAACTTTAATTTTTACCCTTTGTGCTTCAGGGGCTTAAACTGCAAACTCTCAGTTCCTGTAATTTGTGGAAGAACCTCTAGGAAAAAAAAAACAAAACAACTGTCTCAAAATCAGAGGAAGGAATCTCAATATCATTGAGGAAGGGCTTCTTCTGAGACAGTTCTGTGGTAGGTGTTTAAACACTTGGACAGTGCTTTTGATACAAGTTATTAGATAGATGAAAAACCTGTGCTACATTTTAAAATACATTCCAGTTTTTGATTATAGGTCAATGGTACCAGAAACTTACAATACCATTCATCTGAGTTTTATTAAAAATGGGAGCATTTTATTAAAAATGCTCCAAACTGGAGCTGAAAACACAGATTTTAACTTACTGTAATGCCTGACCACCCCACTGTTTAGAGATGGATGAAACCATCCCTTTTCTCAAGTGCTCAGGAAATTTGTAGCTACTTCTGGGAGCAACTCATGCATGCAGCATCCCACCTGGGAATTGCAGCGAGATTTTACACTTTGAAAATAAGCTGATGACCATCTTACCAAAGGTCTAAACTGAGGCAGGGATCCTAAATGACTTGTCTGAGCTAATAGGAGCCTGTAGCAGAAACATTCCCAATACTATGTTTCAACTACCATATTGGCTTTGCTGTTCTCCTTTCTTTTTCTGCTGGATAAATACAAAAAGTGCCACCAGCCTGCCAGTGCTGTCTGAGCAGACCTGAGGAAGCAGAACATCACTTTGTCTGCACACATCACAGTCTCACTAGCATCTTGCCCTCAGCTTTTTCTCTTGTACGACGAGCACGATCAAAAAATACAGAAGCCAAGCCACAAGATCCTTGCCACACAGCCTGATGGAAAGAGCTTGTCTGACCACAAGAAGAAAGCTGAGCATGCAGCATGCTGCTCCTGAACACAGAGGCTTCAGTTCTGATCTGGACACTCGAGCTGGGAATTGCATCTGTGATAATAATAGTATCAGGGAGAGTGAAGCTATTTTTAAAAGAACTGCCTTCAGGCCAAAGGGTAGCCCCCAAGGGGAAAAATAATCAGCTCTGCTTTCTTTACATTTAAGCCTACAGCACTGTCAAGGCCTGATAGTACTGGCCGGCATTCATTTAATATCAGCAAAGGGAAGTAAAAAATAAACACAAGAAAGGATAAGAATACATCGGAAGGACAAAAAGCCCTGATTCTAAAGATAAATTTTGTATGGCTGAACTAAAACCCAACAAGGATGGAAGCAAATCTCATCTCCGTTGCACACCTGCAATGTTAGACAATATGAACTCCAAGGAAAAACTTCTCGATAAAGATTTCAGTTTAAATTATATGAAAGGAAGAGCCTGCTGCCTAATTTCTAACCTGACAGAACCATCCCCAAAAATATCTATTATTTTGAAAATCAACAGAATAAGGAAAAGATAGAAAAATGTACAAGTCATCTCATGTAACTTTTACCTGACATGTGTGAGCTGAAGTGTAAGAATATTATTGTAGTCAAAATATGGAAACAGATATAGATAGATATTTATAGATTTTCCAGACTGAAGGATAATTCACATTAGAAGGGACCATAGAAGGTCTTCTAGTCCAGCCTCCTGCTCAGAGCATTACTGGGATGCTTGTGGTCTTACCCTAAAGTGATGGTCTAAAAGAGTGAGGTGCATTGCAATACGTAGCTGCTGACTCCTAGAGAGCCAGGTAAACTGGATCCAGTCTGGATGTCTGCATCATGGATGTCCAAATAAGACAGAATGAATCTTACCTTTAATACCTGGTTACGTGGTGTTTCTGCAGAAGCAGAGGTCAGAGCAGAAAGCAGGGAATCTGTAGCAGTTTCTCTGCTTGCCCAAAGCTAAAGGAACACAGTAGAAAGCTACTGGACATTGTAGGGAAAGGACAAAGTTGCTTCACGTTAAATTTTCTGTGATCACAATTTAGTAAGTGGAAAAAAAAAGACGTATGGAGATACTCTAACTCTGAACTGCAGCATCCCATACTTTCTGTGCAAGCACAGCACAGACACACCATTCAACAGGAGTTTTAGCAAACACTTGCCCTTTGGACTCTTATTTTTTTAAAAGGGTGATTTGAAACACTTACAGAGCTCAACCTGGATAGGTTAAGGCTGTGATTTTTAAAAGCTATGTGGGAATCCTGAACCCACTCCTTGTGGTAATCTCAGGTGACAATACAGAAATTTTTACTTTTAAATGGCCCATTACAATGGCTTAACATAAAATTCTAGTCGTTGTACCACTAAGTTGCTTTATTGTCAGAGCTTGGCATTTTGCATTGGTTAACTAGTACAAAGAAAGAACAGTGTGTTTTGAATAGAGTACCTGAGACACAAAGAACTAACTTATGTTGCCTCTAAACTCTTCTCTACAGCTGCAAAATATTATTGACTGCAGACTCACAAAATAACTTTACTCTGAAGTTACTGCTCAAACAGTGTTATTTAAGATCCTGATATTTTACAGGGATCAGTCTAGAAAGGGACATGGAATAGAGACTCCTGATGTTAAATACTGAAACTTTTCCCTTCTACTGCCTTTTAAAAGGCTACAGGCAGTGACAGCTGTCCCTTAAAGAAAATTTGTTATTTTAATATTTAAAGAAAAAGGAATAAACACAACCTCAAAGAGATACAAAGGTAGTAAGCCAAAAGCAGTTACCAAACACTATCTGCAAGGAGAAGAAGAAACAGTGGATCATATCTTAGCTAATTAATATCCACTTAGCAGCTTATGCCCTGGTGTGCACATGGAACTCTATTTAGTGTTAATGACAGTTATGTGCATGCTACAGAGAAGGCTAAACTTCTTAAAAGGGGTTGTTCAAATTGCTTCTAACAGATACAGGTCAAAAATTAAATCATTCAATTTGGCTTCCTCTGCATTCCAGGGAAAAAAAAAAAAAAGTAAATATATTAGTTATATTAACAATATTCAGTATTTAACTGCAAAAGTTATCTATAAGTATTGTAGATTGTTCTTACTGTATTTTTGTCAAGTTTTCAGGCTGTCAATGTCATTTAATATCCCGACTAAAAGGAAAATATGCTAGATTTCTGTATTGAAGTGTTGAGGTTACTTGCACAAGCGTCAGGAGAGCTCAGAGTTGGAGATTCAGCTGTCATTATACATGATTTTGATTCTTGCACTGGTTAAGTAAACAGAAGAAAAGTGTAGCTGGAACAGAGGGTCCAAAGACTTCAGTGATGCATCAGCAATAAGAGATTAGTTCTGTTTTGCAGGATTTCAGTAGCTCTACTAGGCAGATGTAGCATTAAATAAACTGATATAGTGCTTATTGTTGAACATCAGTGAAATATTCACCACAACAGGCACAAGTGTAAACCCATCAAAGCATTCTTCACTAGATATTATTTCCACTCACATGTGTAAATCTTACTCTCTGCACTCAAATGTAACCACTGACTGTATTCCAGTGACAGGAATAAAGGACTCAGTTTTCTGGTGGCCTTTGCCTTATATGTGGGATAAACTTGATGTCTGAAATGCCACCCAAACAAACCAGTAGACAATCAAGGCTGAAGCCACTTCTACTTTCACTAGGCATAGGTTCCCTAAGCTAAAGTCAAAGGTATATTAATCATATCTTAATGGAAATTCCTTCTTTTAGTCAGATGAATTGCACTTTGAAGTTATTGTGTTGAGGATAAGGAGAGTCCAGATAGGTAGTTCACTTTGGATTTGATTTAGTTGCCTTAAACCAGGCATTTAATGTAATTTGAAATGCCCTGGGGTATCCAGAACATCTGTTCAGGCCTGGAAGGTGTAATGTAAGACCCATGGGAGAGCCATACATGGCCAGGTGGATGTCAGATCCTAGGAAATCTGAAATGGCATCAGATACCTATGTTTGAGTAACCAAAGAGAACCCTCAGACACCTGCATTTTGAAGAGCACACCTGCTATACATGGCTACCTACACAGCATTTGCAAGTCTAACAATTTTATAGTAATCAGAGATCTATGGCCTGACTTGTTTATTCAAACTTGGGCGCAGAGTGATGTTTAAAGTGTCTCAGATTATCCTGGTGTATCTCTAGCTACTTGTCCAGAAGGGCATGGATCTTCCATATGTTTTATGGCATAGCTTCACAGACTAAGCTAATGTTTCAAAGTTCATAACAAATTTCCTTAGGTCATGTGAAATGGCATTGGGAGTTTGAGGTATCTCAGTGAGTGGAATCTCTACTCGATATAACTAAGGGTGAATTTGAAAACTAATACTATGAGTTGATCTATTCTTGGTCACTTACAACCAAAAACACCCCCTCAAAAAACCCAAGCAAAACCAAAAATTCCCAATCAAAACTGATCCCTCCCAAAACCCCAAACCACTACCCTTAAACACTCAACATAACATATAGACACCTCAGTCTAAACACTAAAATTTGTATATCTTATCTATGTTCTCTATCCTTTCACTCAAATTAAATTAAGTGAATTAAATAAAGAATCCCTTTCCTGGGCACAAAAGCTATGCCCCTCTGAAGATTGGACTTCATTTGCTGCTTCTAGATTTTTCCTGGTTACTCATCTATCCTAGACTTTGTTCCAGAGCCCAGATTGCATTAGTTGAGGACTCAAAAACCAGCACTAAATTGAGAATAACACTGGCTTAGAATCTTACAGCACTGTAGAAATTACTTTTCCTAGCACACTTAAAATGCTCTATAGAATAGTGAGAGCCTGAATAGATGGGGAGAGAAGAAAAAGACCTTTGATTGGTTGGTTGGTTTGTTGGTTTGGGGTTTTTTCCCTGAGAGGAATAATGGCAAATGCTACTAAATATTGTGTGGAGTAAATTGCATAAGGATTTGATGATAGGGTTTAGAGGTCTTTACTTCAGAATGGCTGCAGAAGGTAAACAGGGAATAGGCATGGATGACATAGATTAATACAAGGGGAGGGGCTATAGTTTGACAAGACAGGGAGAGGCAATAAAGCTGAGGTGAATTCATAACACCTGAAGCATGCTCTCTGTGTCTGCTGATATCATGTGTCACTGACAGAGGTGAAAGAGTGGAAACAGAAGGAAATCATGTGCTTCCCTCCTCTCACAACTTTCATCCATAGTCCAGTTTCTCCAGTCTCACTCCTCCAGTCATGTCCTGTGAGATCTTGACTCTGCACTCTGAATAGTTGTTTTCTACATGATCAGCCTGGAGTTAAGTAAGACAGTGTGGTAAAATGATTGAAGTCGTTCAGTTGAGCTCAGACAAGACTGCTAAGGACAACAGAAATTGTTGGCAAATGGTACCTAAAGGAAAATGTTTTGCCAAGCATCAAGGTTTGATATGGTAAACATTCCTCTACTCACAAAAAGATTTGTCAGGCAAATCTTTAGGGACATTATTCTATTTGATTTTACATCCATACAAACCCATATTTACCATTAGGAAAGACAGAGTTGCTCTTAATGAAAAACAAGAATATTGAAAAAAAGGGCAAATTTTAAGATAGGATAAGAGCAGCAGTCCTAAGAAAACTACTATATCATCTCTGTTGTTTCCTTAAAGTCATTTGGTATTTAGATGCAAAGTATTTTTTATTCCCATGGTTCCTTAAAACCTGCATCGTATTTCTATGTCTTTACTTTGCTCTTCACTCTTAATGTAAAATTAACTCCAGCTAGACTGCTGAGCTTCTGACTAATACTCTCAAATCAACCTCAGTTTTGCATTTCAGAATCTCTATCAGCTCTGCAAAACATTGTCTCCTGAGGGAAGGCAACAGTTGGCATTTTTAAAACCCAGAAGCAAGTGTTTGAGTTTGATGAAGCTATAAACTCCCTGACTGATGTTCCATGCTCAGCAGGAGAGCAGATACGAGCAACAAAAGAGTCTCCAAGGAAAGGGTCTGCTCTGTGTCCAGACCCAGTAAATCCTTTGCTGCTTCCTGAGGTTGCAAACAAGGCTGCTGATTACAGGCAGTTTTATCCCAGGGCCTTTATCACTCTTGCTGACAGTTTGAGATTATTTATCAGCAAGATCTAATACCTTAAACATTTTCGTCAAGTTCTGTTCTTGAAAACACTGCAAGAGAGAGTTGAGGCAGAGAGAAAACACGGTATTCCACAAGGGCAAACAACTCTTTAATAAACCTAATATTTCACAATAGAATATCCCATCAGTGATATTTTGGTAATGAAGCATTATTTGACAGATTCAAAGGACTGCAGGATAACTTAGCATGGCTCTGGAAACAAGCTTTCAAGCCTCAGGAGGTCAAACTGACTACATCTTTTTAATGGGTAGGCATGGAGCAAGGCAATGACCTAAGTGCTGTGAGAAATAAAGAAACATTCTGTCATTGCTGCCTTTCTGATTAACTCCCTGGCTTTCTCCTGTGATTACTGGAGATTTTCCAGTCAAGGAACACCTTCTGCCTGACACTGATACATGCTGCTTGTGTGACATGAGAAGATGTAAGAAGCTGTCATTTGCTCTCTAAGTGTAAAAAAGCTTTTTTCTTCAAATCCCTAACACTATAAAGGGTAAGGTTTATGCTTTTGGCCAAGCAAGAGGAGGAAAATAGGGAAAAAGAAATTCTGCTGCTGTTTGGAGTGGTAAAAAATTTAATGGCAAGAGCAGTTTAATTCAAGAATTTGTATTTCCCTACAAGTCTGAAGTTCTTTGTCAGTCTATGGAAAAATGAACTCTTCTTGTAAGCCTTTCAGGATTGCACAACACTGTAAGATGCTGGAAATGTGTCCATGGGTGTTCACTCCCAGACTGCAGCTCTCCTCACCAAAGCCACCTGGTGCTTTACAAGTAAAGCAATACACAACTATTACTCAGCCTTTTAAAATTAAGCTTCACCTACTTCACCTATGCTGTGCCACATTTGTTTCTTTAAATGGGCTCTTTCAAATAAGCTCAGATTAATTGGGACAGTGTAGGAGAGATCACACCTGGATTTCCCTCATGCCGCTTGGAGACAGATTTTGAGAAAGGGGGATTAAATATTCTCTTTCTTTGGAAATGTAGGTTGGACATCTTTTTAGCAGAAGTATCAAGCAGTTGAGATCTCCCTGTAACCTCTTTGGGGAGTGAGTGCTTGAGGTTTCCTCTGTGCTTGCCTCTAGTGAGTGTGATTCATTAGTATAAGATGGAGTTACTCAGACTTTTATCTCAGGAGGTCTTGAGTCAAACACTGGTGTGTCAGGCACCAGAACTGCTGGGCTCACAGCTCTGGTGCTGGAAACAGAGAAAGTGACACTCAGCAAAACTGGCAAAAATACAGCAGCTCTTATTAGGACAGGCATAGGTTAAAGTCCTTGATAGTTTTCTAGTCTAGGCTGTACAGCCAGCCAGTCCATGAGCCCTTTTGTGTGGCATGAGCTGGAACTGGATTACAAATGTCCTCAACAAACCTGTTCTGGGCAGGCTAACACCAGGGCTACCAACATTCCCAGCAAAAATCCAGGATCCACACCCAAACAGAGGGTATAACTGTTTCTGCCTCATGATCAGGAGGGAGGAGATAGTTGCCATTGGAATCATCCAGTTTACCACACAACCAAGCACAAGTAATCACCCATCTCCTGAAGGATATGAGCCTTGTGGCAGAGGTGATATACAACATAGAAGGAGATGGACAGACAAACCACAACAGTATTATCTTTTTTTTTTTTTTTTTTTTTTTTTTTTTTTTTTTTTTTTTTTTTTTTTTTTTTTTTTTTTTTTTTTTTTTTTTCCCCTCAGAGGAGCAGTACTTTCAAAACCTGAGTATGCTGGTGGAACAATTATTTAGCCAGGACTAAAACATAAAGGTGAGAATATAAGAACAACCACAGGAAAGCAGAAGGACCATATACCCCGAGGAATCCTGTGTCTGACAACATCCCACAGTAAATGTTTAGGGAGGAATATACAGACTTTACTGGATTTATGGGGTTACTGATTGAACTTGTGCATGTTCTTTTAACATCTCCAGTGCCAATCAGCATGGAGTTCACAGATGTGCTCAGAACCCTTTCATATACTGTTTGAAGAAGGATCTATTTCTGTTTTGTAACTGTGCTTCATAGTGCAACTACAATCACCATTGGTCACTGGAGGAAACAACTAATAGTCAGTCTCTATTTACAGTTGACAGTCCACCCTCACACTCAGGTTTATGTAGATTTCTGTACAACTACATTCAATCATTTTTTTCTGACACTAAAGGACCTTAGTCCACTTAGCTTTTCCTTGCACAGAAATCATACCACAATTTTTTGATCATCCTTTGTCGATTTTTCTGGGCCTATTTTACTTGTGTTATATCCTATCTGAAAAGGAGAGCCGGAATTGTGCTCTTCAACGTACAGGCATGTGATAGCTCATTAAAGAATAAAAAAATTGTCTTCATTGTCTTCTACTCTTTCTCTAATAATTAGCCAAATTGACTTTGCTTTTTAACCACTCCTAAACACTTTTCAACCATTCCTAACACATCAGATGTTTTCAGCTGAGTATTGATTATAAGCTCAGGATCCAAATTCTGTGAGTGCAAGTCAGTCTATCATTGTATATGTAAAGTTCACTGTTTTCTGTCAAGTGCATTTCTTTACATTTATCAGCACTGAATTTCATTTCCATTCATCACTTATCCTTGGTTATTCTGTATTTTCCCACCATCCTGATTACCCTGAATAACACATGTGACCAACCACCTCCACTGTCATTTGCAATTTTGTCAAGAACAAGTGTGTTGAATAGAGTCAGTCCTGGCATAGCCTGAATGAGACATTTCTAATTCTTTTCTTACCTGTTCTGAAAGAACAAAACACGAGAAACACTGCTCTTTGTCAAGCAGTTCTTCATGTTTCTTACAACCAGAATGGGGTAGATTTGTTTTATGAACTCTATGACATACTTGGAAAGCTCTATTGATATTTGCAGGTCCAATTGATTCCTTTAACTATTAAATGGTTTTGGATTTCTTTTAAAGTATCCAGAAAGTGGTGATTAAACTGCCTTTCCAGAACTACTACCAGAGTTACTTATAAAGAAATTGGTCCAGCAAGGAAGCAACAATAGTCTGGGAACAAGATTTCTCACCTTATTCACACCCATATCTGGCCATTTTATGTTAAAAATTGAGCCTGGATAACAGGAACAACACAATTAGAAGTAATTAGCCCAGAATGACAACCATTGCCACAAAGGTGTCTGTGAAGTTGGCAATGCAAGAAAGGTCAAGATAGTCACTTGAAATGGATATATAATTCACCTTTTTAGATCACAAACTCTTCTGAGCTCACAGAAAGTCAAGTAAAATGACCTCTTTTGGGGCTTTGGAGTGCTAAAGTGAAAAAAGTGCAAACATATTTAATGATAAATATAGCTATAAAGGCAGTCCCCAGAGAGGAATCTGAGCGAGGTGAGGAGGATAATTTCTTCCAGGGGCCATGAACTTAGTATAGACATAATAGACTAAGTTTCAGGAGCTCATAATCACTTTAAAGGAACATTTGATTATGGATAACAAGGTTTGGCCTTTTTCAAAGACAGATGCAGGCTTCATCCCTTCGGCACAATGTGTAGGTATATACTTGCATTTACTCCTAAACTTAGTTTATTAGGTTAATTGAACAGCAAAAGACATTCCTTACGAAAATTCTGCTGTTTTATATTTCAGGTTTAGCATCTTGATCTTGGTTGTTGAACTTTGCTTCTTTTCTGTCCCATGTTGATGTGCAGAAGCAGGATGAGCAAGTACAGTGTAACCCACTGGAAATAATCATCCTCAAATTGTGAGGAAGTGCTGCAGCTATTCACAGAGAGAAAGCCCACATTACAATGTACATTTGTGCACAGACAGCTCTATCACCTGTCAGGATTTCACTTGGAACTCCTCAAACTGGGCATCTTTCTGTGTGGTAGTCAATGGGATTAGTCGTGTGAGAGCGATTTGGAAGCAGTGACCTGGTCCAAGTCCTCTGGCAGCACTTAAATCTCTCTAAGTCCTTGCACTCCACAGATTCAGTGTGACTAATGTTTGCTGAAAGCTGCTTCTCCTTCAAAACTCCACACCTGCAATGAAGACGAGCAGTTCTGCACCAGGCTAATAGCAATAACCTCAGGGAGTAGTTACTCTCTCATTTCAAACACTTGAAAGAGGAGCAAAAAACTATGAAGTTGCTATTGAAGTACAATTAAGATGGTGTTTTCAAGTGCAGTGTAACCTTAAGCTGGAAAAGCAAGAGAGTTAAAATGGAAGCACTTATAAAGCAGTAAAAGCTCCTCTGCATGAGGCACTCTGCGTGCACAAAATTACAGGATTAGAAACCTTTCAACCAATCCAGTACCTGTGTAGGCAGAGGTTTGTAAAGGACTTTTCAAATGTTTTTCTTTGAAGGAGAAGAATAAGTGTGTAAGCGGCCAGAAGGGTCATTTGGCCAGAGGAAATCCAGACCACGACCCTTTGAAACCTTTCTTGAAGTTGTTTAAACTTATATAAGAAAAAATTCAAGCTTCCTCTCTTGCTTCAGCATATGCTGATTGTTTTTTTTAGATAAGTCTTGGGAACTGCTTACAAGCAATTTATATTTTCAATCCATTTGTTGCCATCAGAAAAACTGAAGGAAGAAGAAAAATCTTTTCTGGTGAAAAAAATCAATTCCAAAGCAGTGCCCTGCCTGCGAAAAACCTCATGTATTCCCACTCTCAAACCCTGAGCTCCACAGAGGAAATCCAGTCCTCAGTGAAGCTTCCAGGACCATGCTTTAAATGAGTTTAAAGTGCTGGGGGAGGAATATATTTATATGCAGATATAAACTAAAATAGTGTTTGGCTTTAGGAGAGAGCTTGGGAACAGAGTATATTTTTTTTAGTCCAAACCTGAAAATCCCTGGTTATTTTTGGTGAATGATTTTTTAAGCTCTTCCTGTAGCCCTAATTCATTACATTCAACAGAGCTGTCTATTAGTCTTCATTAACTAATAAAGAATCCTTGAATGACTACCTTTATTTGAAATAGCTAAATTTCAGACAAACATAGTTAGCTCAGAATATTTCTTGTGGAAATAACTCATGGCATGTTATATAAGGCGTATATAGCACTTTTTTTTTTTTAATTTAAAAAAGTCTCATTTTATTTTTTTGAGATTTGGAGCAAGGAAAATATAACTATTTTTTTTCCTGAAAAAAAATAACAAATGTGCATACCAAACAGGAATAAAATACAGAAGTGATTTGGACCGATTACTAGATGGATGTAGGAAAACTGTTAATAACCCTGTAAAGAAATAAGTATTGCTTCTTACATATATCTATTTTCCTTTCTGAGTACTTGTCAGTCCATTAATGAACAAGGATGACATGAAACAACATCTGCTTGGACATGTACAGAATCATATGCAGGTTTTGTCTAACATAAGTTTTAAATAATTACTAGAGTATGATAAAAGTTCCAGATGGTTTGAAAAAGTGTTAATTGCTTAAGTATCTAATCTATCAATCCTTAAGAGAAAGTACAGCAATGTCTAGATTTGATAGAATTACAGCTAATTCAAATCAAGGTGGAACTGTGAAGAAATCTTTGCCCAAATAGTGTGAATTCATGCATTTGGGACATATGAAGTCATAAATAATATATATAACAACAGATAAAGTGTGGCAATCTAATAAATCTTGCAAAGTGTTTTCAGTGGGGAATCACCATCGCATTTAAGAATACTGTACTGTGTTCTTCATTCTGGCACTGAAAAATTAAACTGCTAAAGCCACTGCAGAATCCTGGAGGAAGTTCTGGAAAAGGAGGCTGCTTTTACCTCATGAGCTACATGAATGGCAAGTGACTTGATGACAGTATTTCTATGTGATCTGGAAAGAAAATGCTGGGTAGCACCAGCATAGGAAACCCAGAACACAGTGCCAACAACTAACCAGTCAATTATTGCATTCTATACTAGAACCACCTTTTCAGACACTATAATTTAAACAAATCCAATTGACTAGACTCAGTATGGAAGTAAACTGGTGAAGTTTATTGACATACGATATAAAAGTATCAGACCAAATGATCCAGTAGTCTCTGCTCACTCCAGACACAATGCATCTGTGACTGAATTTTGTCAAATGACTGCTTAAAGCCATATTCAGTGGGTAACCCAGACTTAAACAGCAGATGAAATCCTGCAGAGATTCTCAGTGATGCAAATGCTTTCTTGAGACTTAAAGAGCCAAACAATTCCACCCAGGCTACTTCTTGTTAGTGAAGAAGTTTTTGAAGGTGGTTTCAGTGGAGAAAAAAAAAAAATAAATCTGTAAATTAAACTCATCAGTGATGCTGGATCTCAAAGTCTCAGAGTCTTCCAGATCATCTCTCACTTATTTTTGGTCTTCTCAATGTCCCCCGCACAACTCGAGTTCTGGAAGTGCTGATTTTTGAAGTCAGCCTCAAAAGTGAGACTTTGGGGTTAGGGCCTGAGAAAATCCCCAAAAGTCTGTCAGGCCAGAAAACCTGGAGGTTAGATAGGTTGACATGTTATTTGGACAGGAATCAGCTTGCTGTAGGGAGCTCCTGGTTGCTTTATATTCTTGGAGTTGTCATCAGAATCAAAACAGCTTGAAGCAGTACTTATGACTCATTTGCAGTGTGGAACAAAGCCATAAGTTAAGCACCACATGCTATGAGTGTAGCACATAACAGGCCCCTGAGCTACACAGAAAAGTTTTATCCAGTTTTCAAGTGTCAGTCTAGTTTTCCTTGTGCCTGGGGGTCCATGACGTCTCAACATCTGTAATCAGGTTCATTTCTACCCTTAGCACCCATTATAAGCTGTCACTCTTAAGCTTCTCCTCTTACAATTCCACTACTATGGATTTAATCTGTAGTTTTCTATGCACTATACTTAAGGCCTCGCAGTTTTCATGTATTATTCACTTCCATTTGCTATACTTGTTAAACAGTATATGTTCATTGGAGTTAATAAATCACCATTCACTTTCCTCCTTGCATTTCCCAGCACAGAGTTATTACTCAGTCTACCTGTACCGACAGCAGCTTCAGAGCTTCCACAGATTCCTCTGTATTCATGAAGCTATTTATCATGCCCCTGTCTCAAATATTAGCAAAGTAAGCTTGCTCAAAAGACTTAAGCTGTAATCTGTTGGAGGTGTGTGTGGCAACCAATAGATATCCAACTCAAAGCCATGTGAAATGCTTACCTGTTGGTTGTATGACATCCACTTCAGTTGGGTAATCTGATTGTATTAATGTGCTTATCAAAGAATAGAAGGAATGTTATCATCCCTGTGTGTCTCTTACAGATAAAGAAGGGACAAAAGTCTGAAGTCCTTATTAATTTTGAGTGTATATTTTTGCTCTCATGCCCTCAGGAAATCATTGCTGGAGTTGGTGACTGGGATTTTTGACCTTTCTGTGCCTCTGAAAGGCTCAACTCCTTCAATTCCCGTCCTTCAGCAGGGTGTGAGGCTGCAGGATGGTACCAGAAGGTCAAGGCTGCCTACACAGGCAGGTGCAGGCAGGTTCTAGTGCCTGCTGCCTGTGGCTTCAGTCAGTGAAAAGTTACTATTTTTGTAATCAAAGCTGAGCTGCCAGTACCAAAGGGAACAAATCCACCCTACCAGTGCATCGCTGTGTGATGCACAGACTTGCTTCTTTAGGTCTGACTTTCATTCCTATTTCCCATGTTAAGCATTTTCCTTTTGGCCCTATTAGAATATGTCCTGTCCTGTTGCAACCATTTAACTACATCACAGAGACATTTTTTTTAGGAATAATTTGACTTTTAAAAATTTACTACTTTAATCATCTTTGTGCCAGCAAAAATATTCCATCAATTTTGCTTGTATCTTTGAAGGGTGTCATTGGACATAGCACCACCCATGAATGTTTCCTCATTATATTATTCAAAGCAAGTCTTTGAAAAACCAAAGAACTAATCAGAAAGTTTCAACTCCTTCTTTAGAGCACAAATAACTTTTTCTCTGAGATTATTACCCTTGACTTTTATAATTAGACATTATATTTCTTCAAAGAATCTGGCTTTTGACAAATTTAAAGAATGACAAATTCATCTGAGTGACAATTCAAACAGGTGACCTTTCATTCCTGTTTCATTAATATGACAAAACCCCCTTTTAAGCAACAGGAAGAAAATGATAGTTCTAATTCTCAGTTTGAACAGAAATATAGCCAACTATGTAGACAATGAGACTAATATGGAAAAATGTTCTTAAGTACAGCTTGTTGGAATGATCAAATTGTTTAGGTCCAGTTCATCAGAGTGCCTCATGTGCACCCCAGATTAGGGACATTAAGTTAACTACATTGTTTGAGAAACAGGGAAATGTTCTCTCAGGGGTGGAAATTCATTCCTGAGGAAGGAATGATAGTGAGTCACCCTCTGGATGACCTTTTGGAACTATGTTCCCAACCTTTTGGACTTTTTGGGATGATGTTCCTTCAGGAACTATGAAGTCAAGTAGTTTTGCCAAGGCAGTTGTTTTTCATAAGCCCTCAGAGCGCCACTTTTCCATCTGTGAAGTGGGTATTGCTCTCCTCCAAAATGGCATCATGGTAAATACTGTCAGACTGTGAGATCTGTGCCACTGTCTGAGGTATTTGGGGCCTAAGCTAGATATGCAGCTTCATTAGTTTTGAAAATATTATTGATAAAAGCAGAAGCATGTTTTGAATTAATCTGATGCACAGCACTCAAGTAATCCTGTGCTGTCATGATACTGCCCTGTCAGACTTTGGAGCGTTTGAATATGCTCAGTCCATCAGTCACAGGAAGGGGTGTGGGAATTATTAACACTAGCTAGTGATAACAAAACATGGTATTTTTCTTCTATTATAAAATTCAACGAGGTTTCAGAAATTTAGAAATTAAATTTTCCCACCTTAAAGAATCAAGTCTTTTACTTTTAAGAACACAGCTTTTGGAATATCCTGCATTAATGTGCCAGTACTTTGTGTAGTAAGGAACAAGAAGCTTCTATTTTTTTTTTCTTTTTTTAATTAACTTTCCAAGTTCCAAAATTTAAGTAAATGCAAAACTATGCAAAGTAGATATTAATTCACAGCTTCATATGTGAAAGTGCAGAGATAGGTAACTATAGGAAAAGAAGGAATAATTGCCTTATTTTAGCAATCTAAATTAAAACCACATGTTTTAGGTCTCGTGTAACTACTGGAAAAGGTGGGCAGCTTCACAGAACAGTCCATCTAATCCTAAAATAAGCTAGGACAGTCACATCATCCTTACACAGCTAAAATAGGGCAGCTGAGTTCCATCTGAAAATAATGGGTGTCTATAGATAAGAATTCAAAATAAAGAACTGTGACACTCTAAAGGTGTCATCTACCAGAAACTGCTTCCATTAAAAGACATTGTTTCCTCTGTCTTTCTAAGTACTGATAATAATTGCTGACCAAAGACAGCAGCAAACTCTTCTTCTCTTTTAACACTATCTCTGCTAGTCAGGAATGGCAGGACCAAGACTCCATCACCAGTATGTGTCTGATGAACATCCTGTATATTCACACACTCAAAAGTTCAGGAACCCACATACAGCTGCAAAACCAAATTGTTTTACCTCAGTTCTTGTACACAGCTGAGAATAAGATGTGGGTGCTTATTTGCAATGGATTGAAAAAGCCATGAGGAAATGCTCCTTTTCACATGATTGCTCCAAGGCTCCTCAGTTAGGCTTGCACATGTACACGTAGACATGTGTATATGAATGCATTCAGTTATAGATGGATTGGAAGTGCTCTTTGACCAGACTGGGTTATTTTCAACTTTCAGTTACAATCTTGCAAGTAAAAATTCAAATACAGCCTAAATGAATCCTCTAGTAGATGATAAATCTGATATGTCCAAGTGCAAGGTGGGTTCTGAACTGTCCAAACCAGACCTGCCAATGGAAAGCAAACAGAAAGCTGAATGAGAGGCAACTTCCCACATCTAAGGACACAGCAGAACTGCTCTTTCAAGGCCTATCAGCACTGTTAGCAATTGTAATGAAGCTTCTTGTTATGTTCTGGTAGGTTTTTAACTGACTGGTGATAGAATTTAACATCTGTGCCTATTTATTATCTACAGCTCCTTTGTGTTCAACTTCAGTCCTCGTAGCTTGGTGACATTTTCTAACCAGTGTTTCCATTAACTCAAATCAAGTAGCACCTTATTTCTGAAGTAGCCATATCTGTTTTAATAGAGGTATTTAATAGCACAGCACCCTCCTCTAAAAATGACAGTGACAGAGTAAGATCTTCTTTCTGCACTATATCACTTAGGAGAAGAAGACAAGAATAGGCCATAAAAACAGGATTCATGTGAAGCTTTATCTAGTTTATCACCAAGAAAGGTGGCAGGAGTGAGCCATCATACATTTCTAAAGAATACTTTAGAACAAGAATAAAATAGTGGCTACTGGATAAAAACAGGTAAGCCTTTCAGCCTTGCTAAATATTAAACCATAAATATTAATACTTAATAAAATGTTGTCTAGGAAGACAATGACAAATTGTTTTTAAAGGGAAAAAAAAAAAAAAAAGAGAACTGTTTGCTTTTTTAACCAATCCTTATTCTTTGCAAAGCAAGTAAAAAAAATAGAGCATTTGGTGGAATCTTAGTAGTCTGAACAGTAATGTTTCATTTTATAAGGAATAAAAGAAATCACGCTTCAGTGTTGGGAAACAAAAGCCCAAACGAGCAGAACACACAAAGGTTTTGGCTGAATTTCTGACACCTGCATTACTAATTCAGCTCAGGGTTGGATATTTTACCATCTCATAAACTTTGCTTAAAGACAGTTCTGTGGCTGGGGTTTTCATGACTGGGTTTTCCACATCTTTCCTATGTGGGTTTTCTAGTATCTAATAAGAACTCATATCACTGACTTTCCCTCATCAATAGCTGCTCTTTCCTCTGTCCTCGATTTCCCTACAATATGTCAGACCTTCATAACCTTGAGATCGCTATTGCATCAGTAAAATTTGCCTGAAATGGACCAAACAATTAAAAAACAGTTGGAGTGAGGTGGGGGAGAGCGAGACAGACAGAAAAATACAGAATTTTACACACATACTGAGTACATTTCTCCTTTTCTTAAGACTCTGAGTTATTTGCTTGAGAGAAAGATTTAGACCACTCATGCTGAACAGCGAGCAGCTCCCTAATTTACTTGGCAGTCCTAGAAGCCTGAATTTCTTATATAGAAAACAGACAGAAGTAGGATGCTACCAAACAGCAATTCAGGGTATTTGCATCAATTATCCAGAATAAGCAGTGAAAATACCACCTCTTCCGTATTCATCCTTCCTCACATGTGACATTCACTGTCACAAAGGACTTACAACCTCCTCCTCTGTATATCTCACAACTTCTTCATCATGGGCCTTAAATACAGCCTGTTTAATAGTAATTTCTTAATTAACATCCAAAATTTAGAGTGTTTCAAGGAGAGGCGCTTGGAAAAAAAAAGTATTTGAGGAAATAGGTAGCGCAAGGTCACCATTATGGCAGAGATCCATCTTGAATTTCCTGGAGGAATAAGTGGGCCTTTCTTTGTAGGTTAATCTAGAAACACTAAAACTAGCATTTCCTCGTTTTCCACTATATTTTTTTAATAAAAGTAAAATAAATATAATGGACAAGACTTCTATTGTAACATGAATTGTAAGGTTTTAAACCCAGCATCTCTCTACAAACTTACCTTTAACGATGAAGAAGACTGACAAAAGGTTATCAGGTAGACATGGGAATTTTTGGCTGATGTAGATCAGACCAATTTCATTTGGCACATTGAATCAATGTAGGCTTATTTCAGCAGATTTTTTTGAAATGAAGTTTTGCTTTTCCTGACTTACTGTGATTTTAATCTTTCCTTAGTCCATAACTTACTAGGTTAAACAAGAGAAGTAGTAGCTCTTCCAAGAGATCAAAAAATAATAATTCAAAATGCCCATTGAAAACTGATAGTTAAAAATCATGTACTGATTATCTAAAGAAAAGCTCACTCTGCAAGAGTACATGTACCTCGCATACAAATCATGTATGAGCCCTCAGAGTTGTGAAAAAATCTTGACAGACAATTGCTCATTAAAATCTGATAATTGTAATCAGAGTTCTTTGACTCCCTCTAATTGGTAACAACAGAACTAAAGTAATCTGTGCCTTTGGCATTCTGTCTGTCTAATGCATCTCATAAGAATTAGAAGGCAGTATCTAGAAGAAAAAATGCTTTATTAGTGATAGGATTTAAAAGACATCAATTAACTTCTTTACCCCCCCTTTTTTCCTATAAAAGACAAGGCAATTTGTTTCCTTGATGTGTGAACCATCATCAAATCTAAATTCACAGCAAGAACACTTCTGAGATAGCCCAAACTTATCATAAGGTTAATGAACCATTGCACTAGTCCGATCTAACCCATTTGTCAATGAATAAAATTGCTCATCTGCCATCTTGCAACACAATTTGGAATAAAACTGCCAAAATAAGAACTTATTTATATTTCTCTTTAGCTCAGATTGTGCCTTCAGATTGTAAAATGTGTGTATAATAGGTCAGTAATGCAAGGAGAGTTTATTTTCCAGTAAAAGTCACATATTCTGTGTGAACCACTGTGTGATTTTTGGAACATAGTTTTTATGTTGGACCTTCCATATTTTGAGTGATTTCAGTTTTGAGGTCCATCAAGACAATTTAATACAGGTTTCTGTATGGATTACGCTACGCAGCATCTTTCAGGGAAAGTCAGGCCTGAAAATACAAGCATAGCAAGTGACTATCACCATGCTGTCATGCTAGTCTGTTATTGTTGCATTAATTTAGTTATATTATGCACCATAACCACAAATTAAGCTGGATGCAGCGTATCAAAACCCGAAGGCTCCAGGTTTGGAGCAGTCAGCAAGGGAAAGTTGCTGATAAATAACTATTGCAACAAAAGTAAAGGGGTTGATGCTTTCTGTTATGCAGAAAGAAACGATACAACAGTCTGCCCATTGACACTGAGGGTATAGGTCTGAGCCAGCAGGCTGAGAAACAAGTGCTTCAGAAGCTAGGTAATGATCATTTCATCCACAGGAATTGCTGCCCCCTTCAGTCACAGGTGAATGAGTCCTGGAAGTTCGGACGTAGGATGAAAACAGACCAAAGAATTTGTCTTAGACCTCTGGGGCGCTAAAGGTGAAAAATGAGGAAATGAAGTGTAAGACACTTGCTGTGGAGTACACTTTCAGATAACTGAGTTAAAGTTGGAGAAAACTTCAGAAAATTCTGAAAAAAACTTCCTTTCTCCTACAAAGTTTTCTTGCAAACAGAACGGCATCCACAGGGCTGCTTAATTCTCCCCAGATAATCAGAGCTGCAATATAAGAGCCCCATTAGACGGTGGGTGTGGGGCGTGGCCGGTCCTGTGAGTAGTTCAGTCACTGTGCCTATGGAAAATCCAAATTTTAAATTGCAGTTGCTCATCTACTGATTCTTTCAGACATAGAGTGTCACTCTCGGGAGTGGTTCTGTGTAGGGCTAAGGGCTGCACTTGATAATCCTTGTGGGTCCCTTCTGATGAATAAACCCTTCTGTGATTCTGTTATATGATATGAAAAGCCTTCAGTACCATAATATCCATAAAAGAGATATCCATGAGAAGGATACATTCGTTTTCTATCTCTGGAACTACACACGCTGTGAAGAAGAAACAGAAGATTTTAATGGATTAGAAAAAAAGATTCATACTGTTTCAACAAAAAGCATTAATTGAAGGTCAGTGTTTCTACTTATTTTCTGCATACAACTTTTTATTTTCATGGCTCACCATCAAATGCTCAGTTGCACGTGTAACTTGTGGCAACATATGGGACATAGAAACTTCCCCCCAAACAAGTTATGCATTCTCTTAAGACTTACAGCACTCACACTTCTTGCTTAAAGTTTTTGCTTTAAAATATTGCTTTGCAGTTCTCAGGATTATCAGTGATATTTTTCAATGAAAACCAAGTTAAACGAATTGGGTATTTGTGCTCCTAAAACCTACAATGACCTCGTAGTTCTTATGACAAGAAAGAAGACAAAAATTGAATACTAGTTTCTTTGCTTTTCTTCCCCACCAATATTCCATTCCTTCATAAATAGCAGCCAAACACCATTTTGATTTATTTGTTTCCTCTGGGCTCAAAATCAGAGTCAGTTAGAAAAATAGGATATATCACCTAAAACTTCTTCAGATATATTGCTGACAGAGGAGAAAAAAAAATTCCAGACCAGGGGAAAAAAAAAAATTAAAAATATAAACACAGTAAAAATATAAAGAAATTAAGCTCTACAAAAAGAAATTCAGAAATAATAAAATAAAAAAGGGGTGATGTAATCAAATCTTACTGCTTACTGCTTATAGTACAGACACATGGACTTTTAAGAATCTCTCCCTCATTGAATTGTAACGTGGATAAATATACCTAATATTGCTGATCATGGTGAATCTCTAGCAATTGACATTAAATTATTTTGTTAATCATCTTTACTATTAAAAAACACTTCTAGTTTTCGTCTTGACGTGTCAACGGTCCCCATTTTACCTGATTTTATGAAGAATCTCTAAGCAAAGCATTCCTTGTGCTTATTTGTCATTATAGATTGGGATCAAGTGATCCTTTGAAAATCTTATTTATAACATAAAGACAGTGACCAGCTGGGATCTTTCATTCTGAGGCTTGCAAAGAAAGATGGATAGGGTGAGCAAGGAAGCGTTTTCTACTCTCAAGGATAGGATCTTTCAAAGTGGTCCTCAGGAGTGAGTTACCCAATTCAGCTCTGGATAGGGGTCTCACTTTCAAACCTCTTTGAAAATCCCGGAGTTAATTATCAGTGTTTGCACAACTCCTTGAACCTTCAAGATGTTCTAAAAAAAAAAA
>NW_020956077.1:190593-250545 GCF_003031625.1 Empidonax traillii
AGCATCGTGTTTAAAATACACAATTTACATGATGTATTTAAGTGCTTCTGGCAAAACTAAATGATTGTACTTATAGGTAATTTAGGTACTAATAATTCATGATCTACCTAATAAACGATTGAGGAGGAAAGGACTGTCCCACACTGCTCCTCTTCCTGAAGTCAGAAATACCACAGGCAGCAGTTAGCTGATGACTGGCATCTCTCTCAAGCTCTACAAGCCTCCAAACAGAAGGAGTCTAACAATGTAGAAAGCTAAAACTCACATGATAGGGACAAAAGAGAAAAGAGTTTACAGAAACAGAGCATTTCAAGGCATTGTTGTCCTATGGCTTAGTTTTAAAAAAGTATTACTCTACAATACCTTAGAAGGCAGTAATTTTCCAGTCTGTCTCTGACATCCTGGTTGCTACAAAGGGCATTCATTTGGTAGTGGTTTTAAGGTGTTCTGTATTCCTGGGATGCCTAAATAGCATTGGCTTTTTTATTTTATCATTGCTGCAACAGATGTGCTGAAGTCCTGAAAGGATGCTAACATTAGTCATTCGTGGGGAGTGCCATAAAAATTACTGCAAATGGAGCAGAGTACAGATAAGCAAAAATATCTTTATAATCAGTGTTACAAAAAGACTAAAAGGCTTTGAACTCTCACATTATGCTGGACAAATGCTAACTACAGTAGGAAAGCCACCATGTCCTTAAAGCTTAGGATTCAAGCAGATCATGTAACCAAAGTGAGAAGAATAGAGGCACAAGAAGATGGCTACGAAGTAGATAACTGGCAGAAGCAATCCCTCTTCACACCCTGTCCTAGACCTCAGTCAGTATTACTCCTCCGGAACTATAATCTGAATCAAAATATGACACAAAATTCACACTGGGGAAAAAAAAAAAAAAAGTGAGAAGGAGCAGAGAATCTTTTACTTCAGAGGTGTTTTCTTTGATAACAAACTGCTCTATATAAATATTTTTTCTGTTTTCTTCATAAGCCAGAACAGGTTAAGAAAAATCAGCCTATTTGGGACATAAAGCAATAACAGAACTTTGATCATCTCTTACTTTCAAATATGACATTTAATAAATAATGTCTGTTTCCTGTGCAAAGACAACACTTAGTTAATATCTTTTGGCACCATTTAAGGTATTTTATTTCTGAAACCTATAAAGTTCCTGTGCTGAATTTTAACCTGAGGGCTTCTCACACGGCGATCACTCTTTCTTTTACATATGCCCCCCTCGATATTCTCACGGTACAATGCCCATACTGCCTGCAGTTGTACTCTAGAAACTACACTGCAGATTTGTATGTCTGGGAGCTACAAGGCTCACGGACAGGGGCTCATTCTTGCATATGTATGTACAGAATGCAGGTAGTGAAAGAGCCATCTGAGCTTCTGTGGCTTGCCATTCATAGCAGTACTGGCTTCTGGTTGTAAAAGACTCAGGATTATAAAAGTTCGCAGCAGGATGTTCCTTAGCTGCACTTTAGTGCCTAGTACTAAATACAGGAAAGACTAGTGGTTAAGACTTTTCTACACAGGGAGGCTATTGCTAAAAATGTTTTAAGATGCCATGGAGAAGTGTTTCCTAGAAAGGTATTGTTTTTGTTGACTGTGTAACTCTGGTTCTCTCTGACTCAACTTGTGCACGTTCAAATTTCCCACGCGTTGCACATCTGGGGTATGAGACAGACCCTGCCCTGCCTTTCCTGCAGAAACTTCAATTTAAAGACAGGCCACAGAACAAACAGTGTGTCCTTGTGACCAAGAAGGCCAGTGCTGACATGCACTAGGAAGAGCATTGCTAGCAGGTAAAGGACGGTGACCCTGCTCCTTAGTGAGACACGTCTGGAGTGCTGTGTCCGGTCTTGGGCTCCTCACTACAAGAGAGACATGGAGCTCCTGGAGCAGGTCCAGTGGAGGGCTACAAAGATGATTAAGGGACTGGAGCATCTCTTTTGTGAGGAAAGGCTGAGGGAATTGGGTCTGTTCAACAACTGAGAGGGGACCTTATCAATGCCCGTCAGTAACTGAAGGGTGCCTGCCAACGGGATGGACCAGGTTCTTCTCCACAGTGCTGGGCAATAGGACAACAGGAAACGGGCATAAAAGGGTGCACAAAAAGTTTCATCTGAACATGGCGAAGAACTTCTTTCCTGTGCAGTGGAACAGATTGCCCAGAGAGGGTGTGGAGCCTCCCTTACTGGAGATATTCAAGAACTATCTGGACCTAATCCTGTGCAGTGTGCTCTGGGATGACACTGCTTGAGCAGGAAGGTTGGACCAGGTGACACACAGTGGTCCCTTCCCATGTAATCCGTTCTGGGACAGTGGACCTACCACAAGTCTACTAGCTGAATTTTTTTTTTTCCTTCTTGAAGCCTAGTTACTTAATTGCTGAGAATTATTGAAATGATGAC
Source organism: Empidonax traillii (assembly GCF_003031625.1). Taxonomy (NCBI): domain Eukaryota; kingdom Metazoa; phylum Chordata; class Aves; order Passeriformes; family Tyrannidae; genus Empidonax; species Empidonax traillii. The sequence goes on from NW_020956077.1 coordinate 193,012, forward strand.
AATCAGTTGAAGGATTATACTTGTCCAACCCAAGTTTGACTTGAAGAAAAATTGTCAATTGTCATGAATGGACTGAAGTTATTCTCAAGAGAACTGTACCCAAAGCACGAATTCGTATCTTTTTCATTTAGGTTTGATAATGTAGCTTTCACTGGACATCTATCTACTCTGTACACTTCGTGTTCCTTCAGAACTTTGCGTCCCTACAGTGACACAGCCAGGTAAGTGTAAGCTGGATACATTCGACATAATTACATGAGCACTTTTCAACCAGCTTAAATTAGACAACAGAAACAATGCACTTAGATTAGAATAAGTTTCACTTGTTTGTATTTATAAATAAGCTCCAACTCCTCTCTTAGCACTTAGCTGCTCTCACCCTTGATGGGAAATTGCTGGAATTTTGTTACAGAAACACCTGCACAGTGGCAAATTGCTTATAGGCTCTAACTCCATTCCACTCAGTGATAAACACAACAGGGGAGAAATCCTGGCTCCGTACAAGTCAAGGAAGAGGATGTGGGAATTTTGGCACCCTGCAGTCCAGAGTAATTTTGCTGACTTCACTGTGGCAATATTTCACACAGTAATGTTTGCAAATGAAGGTAAGTTTTTTGAGTGATGCTGGTAAATGAGGCAACTAAAATGTTTAAAATCACTCCGCTAAAAAGTCTTGGTATTGAAAATAGGCATTTACTTTAAAAATATATTATCAGATCCTAGTTAGCAGGGGAGGTAAGGACAAAGTTAAAGAGAGAGAAGAAAATATTCACCATAATAAGTAGAAATGATAATGCATCTCTAAGTATAGGCACCTTCTACTAGACTGGTAGTTTAGTGGTGGTAATTATTGTTCCCCCCCAAAAAAAAATTATAATCCATATATAGAAAAAAATGATACTTGAATGCTAACTGAGGAACTTTTCTTGTGCATTTCTGGGCCAGCTTGGTCACTGTTGTGTTTAGGTCAGCTGTCTCCTCTGGACTGCTTGTCTTGGTTAAGAGGAGTTGGGGAAAGAAAGGGAGCAGAAATGGTCACAGATGTCTGAGTTATTTCCCTACTTTCACTCGTAAATCTTTTCTGGTCAGATCATTTTGTTTACAAACTCTTTGATATTTTTTTTTTCAATATCTTAGAGAATTCTTGATTATAGAATTCAACACATAAAAGCCCTTCTCTTTTTCCAATGGAAGAGGGTATGCAATTTTATTTTGTGTGCCCTGTAGGGAAAGTATTTTTCCAAGAGACTAACTGAGTTTTCATGATGTTCTGCAAGGCCAAGTTACACTTTACCCTCTGATATGTTGCACTGGCCAAGACTGCTCTTCTTGCTTTATCTTCTCTTTATGGCTATCAGCACCAAGTGGCTTTTACATATCTATCTGCTTGTATCAACTGTGAGCAAGCATTTCTTCAAATTGAAGAGAGAATAAGTATAATCAGGTTCCTAATCTCAACTATACTGCTGTGCTTTTGTAATACTGCAACCTTGGTTCCTGTCCTGTTGTAGTAGCAAAAACCAGCCTGATTAGAGCCAGTCTGGTTTTCTCTTCCAGTTACAAGACTACAGTTACTAATTTATTACAATGGAAGTCAGTTCTTAACCATTTCCAGATTTCTCCTGGAGGAACTAGCAGGCAATATCAGGCAATAGTGGAGCAAAACAGTGGTGGTGAGAGTCATAAAATAATGTGATCTGTCTTATGAATTAAGTAGACAGAAAAGGCTCAGGCAACCAACCATCTTTCTGCCTCATCAGGCATTTTCCTCATGTTTAAGAGCCATTGTTAGCAGTCTGGTAGCCACCAGAAAAACAGGCCAGCAAATACGAATATTGTCCATTCATTATGAACTTGACCCATTTCAGAACAGCTATTCAATTGATGATACAATCAACCCCTGGGGTCATTTAGTCCCCTTACATTTACAACGCTCTCTGAAAAAGAAAATACACTGTGAAATAAAGGAGCAAATTGTGAAAGTTTTGATGAACAGCGGGCTAAGGGAATAAATTTCTTTTACAATGGCCTGAGAACTACAGCAATATACAATAATGATGCAAGTACTGTGTAATATCACACATGCAAGCAGCAACATTTTGAGTTATGATTGTACTTTGTTTTGAAATGACAATGACATTGTCCAGTCATGAGTAATCTGGATTCAAACCAGCCATCCTCAGAGGATAGCTTCTATGATAAGCAATTACTAATTCCCTTTGCCTTCTGATCTTATTCTGTAAGATCTATCTAAATAGTGAACAGCCTCCCTTAAGGCAACATTGTGTGCTTTAAGTAAAATGGAGGTATTACAAAACCATGCTCTTTTTTAAAAATACAAAGCACTTTTCATTCTAGCCAGAGTTTTCATGGAATCATGGAATAGTTTGGGTTGGGAGGGACCTTAAAAGTTAACTCGTTTCAGCTTCCTTGCCACTGGTAGGGACACCTTTCACTGGACCAGGCTGCTCCAAGCCCCATCCAACCTGGCTTTCAAGGATGGGGCATCCACAACTTCTCTGGACAGCCTGTTACAGTGTTTCACCACCCTCACAGTAAATTCTTTCCTAATACGAAATCTAAACCTACCCAATTGCAGTTTAACAACCTTACTTCCCCTCCTATCACTACACTTTCTGATAAGGAGCTCCTCCCTGTCTTTCCTGTGGACCCTTTAAGGTACTTTAAGGTTGCAGTTAGGTCACCCCAAACTCTCCTCTTCTGTCCTTACTTGTCCTGTCCTCTCCTGTCCTGTCCTCTCCTGTCCTCTCCTAGAGAGAGATGGATGCAGCACTGAAGACAGGTGCTCTTCCCTTATCCACCAACACCGTAACCCCATCATAGAAGACCATCCAGTTCCCTCAGGACCCAAGGATGTATGCTGTCAGGTCCCATGGACTTGTGCACCTGCAGGTGCCTTAAATGGTCTCAAATCTGATCTTCAAAAGACTGTTCTTCATTGCTCCATTTCCTGCCTTAACCTTCTGTGACTTGGGTGGTGTGGTTGGACCATTTGCTGGTAAGACCGAGGCAAAAAAGACATTGAGTATCTCAACTTTCTCCATGTCCCAGGTAAGCAGGCCTCCTAACTCCTTCCAGAGAGGTCTAGATTTTCTCTAGTCTTCCTTTTATGACTAATATACCTGTAAAATCTTTTTTTTTTCCCCTTTGCATCCCTGTCCAGATTTAAATTTTATATAGACTTTAGCTTTCCTAACCTGACCCTTCACAATTTCAAGTTTTGACAGAAAGCCAAAGTATTTTGAAATGGGAGTGGTTCATTTTTGAACCCATAATGGATATTTGGAATAGAAAAAATCTAATTTGTAGTGGCCTTTAGGTTCTATAAAGTTCTCCTGATTATTTCTTGTGAAAGTAACTTCAGTGAGACGGAGATCCCATGCTGAGATGTAAAAAGAATAGCCACTGATTGAGGGTGTACTGCAAACAATACTTTTGCCTTATTGGTATTTTGTTGCTCACCTGTGTTTATTGAGATTTTTCTGCTTTTCTTCTGAATTAGTTTGCAAAAGGCCTTACTGTATTGCTTTTTGAGTTAATGGGCTTCCTTAATCATCATGGTTTGGAGAACAACAAAGGAAACTGCATGTGTCCCAATTTATACTGCAAATGGAACAAATGTCTTCTGTAAGTATAAAAGGATCATTTCTTTTAAAGAATAAAGCCCTTTGAAACCAATTAATAGTTGACCTACATAGTAATGCACATATCTCCATGTTTTCTTTCTTTTTTTTTCCACTGAAGTGATTTTTCAGTAACAGAAAAAGAGTAAATAAGTATGTGTGATCATCCACTTCCACAACAAAGATTTTGAGGTTAAATATTCAAACATTTTTTTGCACCATTGCTATAAAATTAAGCCTATTTTATCTTTCTAACCTTCTACAAGAGCAGCTGAAGAAAATAGGCTGCAACAAATCTTCCCCTAACTAACAGCTTCCCTGGCATCTTTGTGCAGTGCACAATGGCCAGTGAGAACTTGAAAACGCACAGACTGAACCTTTCATTCTAAAGATCCAAATCCCCAAAACATTTGTCTAGCTGGAAGCATTTTCAGTCTGTGACTCTTCAACACACAGGCAGGGGAGTTATATGGAGGCTCATGGGGAGCAGCACTGCACTTGCACAACATTTTGTTTGTTGCAACATCCTTATATCATTACCATCCTTGCTTATAACTCCTGATGTGTGTGTCATTACTATTCTTGCTTACAATGCCTGATGTGAGAAAAGAAACTTGGAAATATGAATTATGGATTTAATAAAATCATAGTATATGTTGACTGGGACAGAGGCAGTGTGTTAAAGGGATAGCAACTGTGCCAGCTGGTTTAGTGCCTGCAAAATCAAGGAAACCAAAGCAAGGGGGACCTAATTGTACATGTGCCATAAAAGAACAGTAAATGATGAGATTTTGGCCAACGTGTGTGCTCTGTATGGTTGCTTAAAAGAAGGCTACTCTCTCAGACCATCCCAAAATGTGAGGTTTCGTGTTGATCTCCCTCTGTAACAAACTGAAACTCCTGAGCTGATCATAGCAGAATGTACTCTGCTATAGGAAGTCTAATGTTAATCCCTTCCTGAAATTTATTTTTATTGGAAACATAGATGTGAGCAAAAAATATTAAAACCAGTCTCTAAAGCTCACATGAGAAGGAAAGTAGGTTGATCAAGAGAAATATTCATACTCTAATGCTGAAACTAAAAGTCTTGAGCAAAATAAGGAAAATTAAAGTCTGAACCAAAGTTAATGTCAATCCTCAAATACTAAAGAGCAGGAGAAAGGTAACAGAATAACAGTGGCTTATTCCTGTGTTGGTCAGGAATATCTACAGTCTGGAACCTGAAAAGAACGTGCTAAACATCAGTCTGAAGTTCTGTGACATGAAAAGGGGAGGACAACAGTTTTAATTACTTTCAAAACAATTTATGGATGAGATTATCTACTTACCAGAACTGGCAGGTAACTGGGCCCAGCCCTACATACCAGTAAAAAACCCCCCTGCTTCTCTTTTCCACCAAAAGTCCTTTGAGTCAAAATTTATCTCCCTCTACCTGTTTTGCCCCAATTGGGTCTGACTGAATGTTTTCGGTATTAAATCTCATCACCATTTTCGCAGTATCTTTGTGTTGCTTTCAAGCACCTGTTAAATAAGTGGCTCAAAAATAAACCTGTTACACAGACTGGAGATGTAGAGATGAATGCAATTAAGAAGACACCTCCATTCAGAAGGAAAAGGAAATTTATGTCTTTGCACTATAGGCAGAACAACCCAATCATTATTTTCAGCATTATGTGTAAAGATATGAAAAATAAGATATGGCCCTTGTATGAGATAATCCCTAGGAATTTAAATGGGACTTTACAAATCCATAGTCTTTGTTCTTCCCATTTGTGGAGAGGTGACTACACACAGTATAAACTAGTGCTTTCTTCTTAGCTTTCCTCTTGTCTTGCTGATAACATTCTTTGTTCAGTAAATGGAGCCATATTTTACAATTAGGCTGCAGACTTCCCTCTATTTCAAAGGGATGCAGCACTGCCAGCTTTGTATTTGCATTACATAGCCTTCAAACACAATTTTTGGATCAGTGCACCCTGAGCTTATTTTCACTTTGAACCATTGTCTCCTCATTTACCCTTCCTAATATTATCTGTAAATTATTCTTTTGACATTTTGTGTTATATGAAACCATTACTCACTGTCAGTGATCTCTACCTGACTCAACTGCTTTGTCAGACATTTACTACTCTGTCTCTATATGACTGTCTTCTACACTGGATTACTATTAAAATTAAATTACAGTATTTTTCATTTATATATCAACTACGGGATGCCTACACATCACTACATCTGTATCAGCTGCAGAGGTAAAATGCAATAATTATCATACAGACTACAACAGTGCTTTTTAATAGTTCAAGGCACCTGTTTTCAACTTGCAGACTGTGTGTTGCTTTTGAGACACTCACAAATGCTAACTAAGGAAAACTAGTAGATTTTCTAAGCTAATATTCCCCTTAAGGAAGTCTACATCAACACTGATGTTTTCTCAGAGGTCCATAAAAAGATCCAGTACCACTGGTTTAACATGAAAAGTAAAAAAGAAAGACTCATCAAATAGTAACTGAAGGAAAGTGTTTATGTAGCCAATGGAATTCGAGTAAAATTTCAGTGAACAATAAACCTGCACTGTGAAAAAGCAGTAAGAGATCTCTGAAGCTGAGCTGTTCTAAAAATTGCATTTACATTTCTTCCAGAAGACTGTGCCACCAGTAGAAATATACTTCATAATACCTTTTTTTGCCAGCTGTAATTCCCATATGCCAAGACAAAGTAATTTTGGGTTATCTCCCTAGAATTTCTTCCAAAAGTAAAGACTACCTGGAGGGTTTTTTAAAACGATAACAGACAGAAGTTTTTGCACTCTTGTCCTTTGCAATAGCTGGTTTATAATTATAGTTTATGCCATATACACCAATGAAACATGTAAAACATTATCTAATACAAGTTTAATACTGAAAGCTCCTACCTCCTTTTAAACTAAGATGATAACCCATATTAAATACTCTCCACTCTTCCATTCTGAGATAGTTAATAGAAAAGTAGGAAAATTATAAGATAGACAGGGATATTCATCCAAAAGAGTCCAGAACTTTACCCCCACAGCTGGTGTCACTTGTGTCAGACTCACCACTCCAGAGGAAAGGAGCATGAGACGCTGTTTATTTGATTTTGGAAATGTGACCTACTTTGTACAGCTTCTCATTTTCCTTCTGTTTGCAAACATAGGAAGACATGAAAGTCCATCTTTCCAGTAACAAGTGACAACCAAACTGTGCAAAATCTATGTTCAAACTGTTAGTGCTCTTACAACTTGGCCTTCTTTAAAATCGCTCAGCAGAAATAGCTGCTGCTGAAAACATAAAATCTAGTGCATTTTAATAAAAACCACCAAGGCCTTCGAGTGCAGATGAGACATTTTGCTGCATATTTCCTTAAAAATGCGAATAGCTTTAAAATCTCAGAAGGAAACATCAGCATCATGTGTTGTGGCCGTTGCTATGGTAACCATACTTTTTGCTTTTATTCAATAACAGTGTGAACCAGCTCTTAAGCCTGGGCAGCAACATAACCTAGTGAAGACTAAATTACTAGGGTTCTACATACTTATACACACTTTCTTTTTTGTTACTTTTTGCCCAAGAATAAATGAATTTTTAACATAAAAGTAAAGATTCTGCCCAGCTAAATCCTTTGCCCAATATGCTATGCAACTCACTTTGTGGTTCATGAAAATATGAGGGAGGCTGTCATGCAAAAGCAGAGGGGTCTTCATCAATACAAAATTTTCCTTGTTTCTTTTTTTTTTTTTCTTTTTAAAAAACAGGAGAGAAAGCTTGATTTTCCACCATAGCAAAATTCACTTGCATTCCATTTTATTTTTATTGAAGATTAAAAAAAAATAATTCAGACTGAAGCACTGCAAGATGCATAAAGATATTTGCTTAAATATTGACTAGCAAACTGAATGTTTTTGTTAATATATTCTTTGTCTCACAGTAGCACATATAATCTCCACTTGTTATTGGCTCCACTGAAGAATGTGCACACACAGAAAAAACAAAAGCTTGCAGGAAAAACCTGAATTGCATAACTCCCAGGCTTTTTTCAGTTGTTTATCTTTCAGAAGCTACAGGAAGGAAGGAGGCTGGCAGTGCAGCAACTGAGATACAGGTGTTCACATAAATATAAGAAACTTAAAATCCTAGAATTCTTTCATATTCCATGGAGAAGGATAAGTAGCTCAAGTTTTATCAGCAAGGACTTAGGGCTTCCATTTCTCTAGCACATTCTTGAGAGGACAAATGAGTACAGATGGGTAGTCAAATCTCTGTCTGGGGGAGGAACTGAGCAAGGAGGAGCTTCTGATGCTGACATGGTTAGTGAGACACTTTTGAATCCCAAATTCCTGTAATATGTATTTTCATCCCAGAGCTGACAAAAAAGAAGCCCACTCAGAAGAGGTTTTCATTTCCTGCCTGCAAACCATTCCTGGAGATTCACCTTCTCTCACACTCCTGAAATGTGTGATGTGTATCTGTTGAGCTGCTCCAGTCAAGCCAGGACTACAGTGAATTTTCCCACGTAGACTGATCAAAGCACAGATTCTTGGTTTATTGAGCGATTTATGACCATACCATCAAGAGCTCAGTTGATGAAAAAGGTTCCAATATTTTCCAAATTTATTCATTAATTTCTTAGTTCTTGATATTAGGTAGTTTGTTCTCATTTGTGAACTTTGCAAAATATCTTTATTGATGGTAGACTCTGATCTTGAAAGTGGTAAGAGATAAATTTATATCAGCATTTTTAGGATTTCAAGGACCTTTTCCATCCAAAGGTGGGCTACTTTTTGATGATAATCATGATGATGGTTTTGTGCTCTGAAATAACTTTCAAGAAACTTCACTGTCGATCAGCTGTATAATTATATAATTTCAGTATACTCAGCATTTACTCTTATTCCAAACATTTTTTTTTTTTTTAAAGTAATTTCAACTCAGAACAATTTAGGAAACTACTGGGGGTCATAATTTCAAATTTCATTTCCTGAAAACACAGAGATAATGTATTTGGCCAATTTCAAATATTTTCAAACATGTTTCAGTAAAGGAAGCTAAGAAAAATGAACCGTTCCTGTAGACAGCTTCATTTTTGAAAAACTGGAGTGTTCTAATGAAGACAGCTGAAAAATATCTTAAATCCTACAAAAGGAAAATACACAGGAAGTGTGTACTGGAGGAAGAGCAGACATTCAATTTAGAAAAGAGCACAGAATCATCTTGGTTACACATAGATTTCCCAATTAGCAAATCTCAGCAATTCAAAGGCAATTTGAACGTAGATGTGTGTATGAGGTACTATAATTGTCTTACAGCAATTGACATCACTTCATTTCCCTCTCTTTAATAAATTGCATTGTGTTCTGCACTATGGAAAATGCATTTTCCCTTGCTCTCTTCTGATAATTCCTTAATTTAGGGTTCCCATTTCTCCTGCTCCCTGTGGCTTGAATTTAGACACAGTTTTAGGTCCTGTAACCGGTTTGTGCAAGGAGGCACAATCAAGGAACAAGGTGTAACACGTAGAATTGTCTCCCAGTGCTTTGCCTGCCTTGATGCAACAGCTTATAGGACTATTTGTTAGAGGCAGAATGTTTTACATAAACTATTTCCCCTCCTCAGAACACCATTATAGTCTCCTCTCTCCCTATTTCCACATGCCACTTTCACAGTGGCAGAATCTGAACACCTTCCCACAGTGCAGGAGAGAATACGAACAACATCTGTCGCAGGTGGTTTGTTCTTTGTCTCATCTCCTCCCCAGAGAAAGAGCTGTGTATGTAGTGATAAGAATATAAATAATAGATTATTCCTCTCTTAGTCAAACCACGAAAAAAAGAAAAAAAACCAAAACCATAAAAGGTTTTATATAGACTCAAATTTGTTTTGTTGTTTTTTCTAAGTAAATTGTTAAAAGGAAAGTCAGTGGCATATGAAACCTTCTATTCAGCTTGAGGTGAAATATTTTGGGTTTGAGGAACAGGCAAAAGAAATGGGAAATGAAAGCTCAGATTCATAAAACTTTGTTGATGAAGATGTTGGCAAAACAAAACCCTGTTCATGCTTAACAACTTAATGATTATAATACTCAGCCCAGAACAGGACATACTCAAGTGACTGCACATCTGGGTTCCAGATGATGATCATGGTTTAATTCACTGTTCAGGGTAAAATGAAGAAGTCCTAATGGGAGGAAGTGAAAGGTCTTCTCCTGTTGTTTATGGTATTTGCTTAAGACAGGATATCCCCTTTTCTTGTGATTTTACAACAAAGGGCTCATTTGTTTTCTATCCAAAATATATTAAAACTTTGAGTAATGAATTAATAACTTCAAGATGACTAGAATAACAGTTATTCCAGGGTATATTTTGTTTAGTTCCACAAATTATATTTAAAAGGAATTATTATGGTAAATTATTTAGGAATTATTTAGGTAAATCCTGTTTATCTCCTACCTTTTGGCTTATTCTTCAGGAGTTCTTGCATGATTGTAAATTTTTTTTAAAGCAGTTGTTTACTACTAAATAGTAACTCAAACTATTTTTCAAGTCATATTGTTATATATGGTTGTTATAATTTTCCTGGCTTTAAATCAGTCTCCTCACAGAGTGAATTCTTCCTAGGAATGATTTTAATGCCAGAGAGGATCAGTGATGACATAATTATCACACCTTGCTATTCCCATAAGCTGCACTGTTCTTTACCTGTAGCCAAGTGAAGCTCTGAAGTGTAGGAAATTGCTTTTTACCATCAAACCTGAGTAGTTCTCTGAGCAGTGGAGCTACTGAAACCTTCATTCTCATGAACCACCTTGTATCTTTTTTTTTTATTCCTCCTTTGACTCCAACAGCAACATCAGCTCTGTCCTGTATTCCTTGCATAGCTCCACCAGGTGAGCAGGAGGCTGGAGTCAACATGAATTGTGTGTTCATTGCTCTCAACTTCTGCCAAAGAGAATATTTATTAACTGAACCTTTTGTGCTTTTTCACCACTCATTTGAATCTGTGTCTTCTACCTGATTGCTGAGATGCACGCAAATTTAATTCTCTCTTAAAAAATGAGGTTTCCATCAAATTTTGGTAGGAAGCAACCAGTGTAGTCAAAGTCATGCTGGCATGAGGGGAACTTACAGGTGTGTAAATTCAACTGAATTCCTTTGGCTTGCATAGGAAAAATAGTATATAAAGGGAAATTAATTCAACTATATCACTTACAATCTAATCTACATTTAAAAAATAAATTAGCTACTAGATGTCAGGACACCAAGTACATTTTTGTGACACTAAAGGTTATAGTTTTTGGGGTTCCATTTTTGATCCATTAATGTCTTTTGAGCATTCAAAAAAATCTTTATTAAATTCAGCTTTCATTCTAGCTAGTTTAGAATGACAGGTATGAAAGGACACTGTCATGATTTAGTGACAAAAACCCAAACACCACCTCTATGTGCTTCTCAGTACTGATGTTCTGTTTTCAGTTCTGCTCATTACCTCTCTGACTCTTAGCAAGTTATTAGAATATCTGACATTGGTCAACATTCTATTAAAAAAAATTAGAAAAGAATGAAGAAGTAAAAAGAGGAAAAAAAGAAAAAAGCATCTATGTAAATATATCTATCCAATCTATCCATAACTGCCTTTCAAATAAAACACATCAGATTCTGGAAACAAGATAAATACCTCATTTCTCTCGAATAAGAAAGCAAGCCTATATCACTGCATATGTAATTCTCTTACAAAAGAGTTCCATTCTCCTCTTTCCAGTGTAAATTTGGTGGAACTGTATCACTCCAGGCTGCTGCCTCGGTCATAAGTTTGTTAGATCACTTCTAATTTCTGTTCTCCAGTTTTTAGTTCTAGATTTTTCTGCAATTTAGTTGTATAATGCTTTTTTTTTTTTTTTTTACTTTGGTAAGAACAAGGATATTTATTTACCAAGTAAAAAGCCCCTTAGAAATAAGTCTTTTTGCTGTCTTGCAACCATTAGTAATACACAGGTTCTTGCTCCTCTGACTACCATTCTGGAAAGAGAAGGGGTGATGCAGGATGTATCCTATGTCAACCAAAATACATTTTGATCTCCTTTCCCTCTCTGTCTTTCACTGAGGTTCACAACTTCATTACCTCAAAAAAAATGGGGAGCTGATTTTATTATTTTTTCAATTTTTTTCCCCTAGGATTATTACATATTTTTCAGGGCAGAGAGATTGTTACTCTAAAACAATAATGTCATGGAAAAAAATAGACAAAGAACTTTCCTAAAAAATTTTTCACTTTTTTATTAGTCTATTTATTCCCCCAGTAGAGATATTATTACACACTAAGTGCTAGGATATAGGAACAAGGATTATATTCACTCTGGAGAACAGAGAGGTTTCTGCTGTTACTAAATCTTATTTTAAAATACAGAACTCCCTAAACAGTTGTGGGTCCAGTATATCTCAATTTGGATATATCCTTGGCTGCTCTCTCATCAACACCTTTGAATTGCAGTACCAACCAAAATATAAATGACAGTTCCACACTCACAAATACAAGGAGTCCCAAGTGTACCTTTTTTGTTCCCCCCATTTACATTCTGATTACAGAAAAACATAATTTCCAGTGTTAACATCAAATATCCTCAGGCAATATAAATCTTAATTACTGTATGCTAGAAGTAGTGCTACCAAAATGCACGAGGTAGTTTACAAGGAACAAAGTGTGTCCCCATGTACACGTAAAGAATTTCAGCAATTTCTTTCCTGTGGTTAACAAGACCTAAATCTGTTTAATGGTGAGTAATCTCTAAGAAGCAATACAACGTGGATAATTATTCAGAGCTCTTCTTTTAACAGTGTTTTTCGTGAAAACATTCACACTAGATCTGACTTCTAGTGAACTAACGGTCTATGAGTGACACTCATGATTTAAAATTATTCATAGAACAACTTAGACTGAAGTTGTGAGTCTGGATGATCCCGTGTGCTGCGAAGTCAGGTGCAGAGATGCTTCAAAACCGTTCAGCAGAAATCCATCACCAGCTCATTTATGCAAGAGAAAAGGTTTAAGGGAAAGAACACTTGAAATGTGTTAATCAGAGTTTGTGTTTCTGCAGGCAGAGAAAGCAGATAAAATGGCCCTGGAAATGAGGATTGCCCCTTCTTATGTTGAAAGCTAGAACAGCTGAAACGTCACTTGAGTCAACTCAGCTTCCCTGAGCCTATTACCCAGAAATAAATGATAAAACAAGAGTTTCAAATTCCACTCTAATTGCTTTGCATTTCTTATGGTTGCGAGGGCAATATTTGCATCTTCCTGGATCTGCAGGCAGTGTGAATCAAAAACACTTTATCCAACTCAGACAGCTTGGAAATCCAGGAGCAGCCTGCCTTACCCAGGAACTCACTGCACAGAGAGCGTGGAGGCACCAGTGATGGATCAGAACTCTGAGAGACAGACATCTGCAGGGAAGGAGGTAACAGAGACAGAAAGATGTTCTCCAGCAGAAAGCTCCAGGATGTCTATGGCCATGTGCAGAGACAATTATGAAGAATATTTGAGGTGTTCTTGAGGTAAAAATGCCCTTAACTCAGCCCTCTTCACCATCCTCTTGAGGAGGGCAGAGAGTGTGCTCAGCGCCCTGGGGAAGGAACAAGGCACAGAAATACCTGCAGAAGCATAGTCAAAATTGTATATATTTTTAAAAGTTTCTAATACTTATTTTAATATCTTTCAATTTTACTTTGAGCTAGAGAAATACTAAGCAGTAATATTTTTGTTTTCAGTTAACTCCTTTTGGCCAGTAGTATCTGGTTGCAAGGAATGACAAACTGTGTTTTAAGTAATTTCTACATAGTCCAATGGATGTTGGTTAATCTTTATAAAATATTAGTTCTGAGTATTTTTCAAAACCTTGGAAAGAGCAGAAGTTCATCTACAACAAATACTCATAATAATTTTTAACCATTTTAACTATTTTTTTGGCTGCAGACAGAACATGCTTCTCTGCTCCAAAGCTTTTCAGCACCTCAGTTAAAATAACAAATTGGCCTCTTCTGCTCTGGGATTGCCCAGCCAGATATGGGGATAAAGTGCTCCTTACAACCTGGGGACATTTCTCTTGTCTCTTTGGCCTAATCCACTACCAATCCTGTCATTATCATTCACTGAAGAAAATGTCACAGCTAATGTACTGTAAGACCATGATTTTAATTCAAAACCTCTGTATGGACACTTCTTTACTACAGGATATATATCCACACACATAAAGTCTTTATCCACACACATTAAAAATTAGTTTGTTGAAGCTGCTTGGGTACTTACAGAAGAAAATCTTTGCAGGATGAAGTACTCAGACACACGTTAAATTCTTCCAAATTCCCCTCCAGCACTGCAACATAACTTTACCACATGTGCAACCACAATGGGGCTCCAAGAACAAAAATAAGTGATTTTACAGAGACAAAGATTTGGTATCAAGACATTTAGGCTGTGCTCACATAATGCAGACTAGATTTTATATTTCTAGGTTTTTTTATAATTTTTATATTATTTTACAAATATATTTTAAGAAATTGATTTTATATATTTACAGTGTAAGTACCATCCAATTGCTTTAGGGAATCAGCATCACTACATCTGTAGGCAGTCAAAATCAACAAGGGCTGATACTTCGGGAAATTTTGGCATTTTGGGAAAAAAAATGGAAAAAATATAGGAAAAAACTTCTGAAATGTTTCCTTCAGATTTTGTCCATCCCTATTTAAAATTTGTAACTTGAGATGCTAAATTTAGGGTTTTATATTCAAAATCTCAAGTAAGCAGATTTAAGGAAGGGCTTTAATATTTTTTTTTCCTGTTCTCAGCTCCCACCAGCCTGAGGGGGAGTTGCCTGCTTAGCAGTTCTCAGGGTCAAGCGCTAAGACAAGAAGGTTTCCATTTTGTGAGCGAGCTTAATACACTGGTAATCATATGTACTGGGTCCATCTATCTTGCCCACGAGAGATACGAGCCTGCAGAAATCTCCCTCTTTAGCATTTCCTGCAGTAGCTCATAGTCTAATCCTTAATGGCTTGTAATTTAATACCCGTGCTATGTCAGGGGGATTTGACGGCCATTAGAGCCGTTCTCTCGGTTGGTTGAGTTGTAGCTCGGTCTGAGCCTTGCAAAGCTTGGCACGAGAACGCGTGAGAACGAACCGAGCTCTGCCTCGCCGTGGTCAGGCCTGAGGTAACTCAATAACGAAGTGAAACAGCCCGGTGCACCAGGCTGGATAACCATATGGCTGGGCTTGTATCTCAGCCAGGGGAACCGCAATTTCCTCTGTATCATTTTCACCTGAAGATATAACAAATTGGCTCGGGATCGCTCACCTTGCGAAGGCGACCCAAGCTCGCTCTTTGTGAAGAAGCGCAAAACTAAGCAAGACTGCAGCTCTGTTTCATTACCAACATTTTGCTCAGCTCTAATATTAAAACATTTCCTTTCTACTTTTATCTTTCAGTTGTCACCTTCCCTAAGCAAGGGACCATTTTCTTTCATCAGGGCTTTAGAAACAGCGCCAATTTGTTTCCACCTCCTCTCTGTACAGCTGTGATCTTTAATCCCTGGTATCAATCTCTTTTTCTGTGGTTCCTGCCTCACTCTATAACCCTGAAACCTTGGAGCAAATGAGTCTATTTTTGTCTCTGGAGATTTGATGGCAGATAACACAGTTATTAGAGACATCTTTTTCTTGCTGTAATAATGATTATCTGCCTTCAGTAATTTTTCCATGCCTAAACTGTCAGTGTGGCTGGAGGGACACTGACATGTTTTTCCTTTTTTCCTGGGTGTGTAGATTGTTACTTCTCCCTTCCCTCCCTGTCTTTCCCCTCTCTTTTTTTTTTTTTTTTCCTCTCCTTCTTCTCTCTGATATATTTACTTATTTCTATTTTTGTTTCATCCAATCCCCTGGTATGACTTATCCATTCATGTGTAATTTATAGCTGTCAACATTTACACTGGGCTGCTCAAATTTATTGCTGACCACTGATACGGCTACAATTTCATTTTGGTCAAATACCTTAAGCTCTCTCTCATTCCCACAGTGTATTTCTTATGCCAGTGCCCCAGGAAAGAAATCCCCACCGCAGCATTTGTACAGCTTTCCTGGATTGTGGCACAGAGGTACGGAATGAGATTGGACACACTGGGAGCGACCTATTATCGTTTCCTCTCTCATAGGATCACAGCTGAGTATGAGCTGAGGAAAGAGAAGATATCTCAGGTGATGACAACCCCCAGATTTATAATTCTAGAAGATGAAGGGCACATTTGCAAAATCCCACAGGCAACTGTGTACAGGGTGTGTGTGATCCATGAGATCCAAGTGGAAAGCTTCATTTAATGTTTGAACTGCGACACCATGGATTATCTTCAGCTTCTCAGGGTGAGCTTTAGCTTGCACTCTCTTGCCCATTGATGGCAGGGGTTTTCTTATGAAAAGACAAAAGGACAAAACAAAAAAAAAAAAAGCAGAGAATGGGAACTATTATTTAACATAGTTGACAATACCAGACTATCAAGAACTTGCCATGTCTCCAATCAGGTTGGCTGGTTAAATATTTGCTAAAAAAAAATCTTCTTGGTTTTGATTGGTTTTAATTTTTTTCTCTACATTTTCACAGTCTTTCATAAATGTGAATCTTCTTAACGGAAAAGAAAAAGAACTCTTGAAAAACATTTATTTTCTGAAAAACACGTCCTCTGCTTTCAGGCCAAATATGGTTAATTGGAAGTTCACTGTGTACTTTGAAAAAATAACATTGTTTAGGATCATATTCTTTAATACTTTTTATTGCTAAGTCTGTAAACTTAGCACTCACTGGAACAAGAACTTAATAAAATGGTACATATAAGTGGTAAATGAGGGAACTGAGTTTGGTGGAAAAGGCAAACTTAAGTCAAAAATTACTCATAAGATTAAATAAGGCACTGGATGAATCCAGAGAAGGATAATTCTAGAGAAAAGGCTCAGCCAATGCCCCAAGGCTGACATCTGAGAACTATTGCATGGGCCAGTCCTTCAGCTCCAGAGCCAGAAACAGGTGTCTCACAGATTTTATGCTTCTTTCTAAGAGAGGCAAGAAGACACAGAATATTAATATTTTCACAGTGAAATCTCTAAAAATAATTTTAGCCTCTGATGATGTACTTTTCGATTTTTAATAGTTTTTGTTAGAAGTCAAGCCTTGGATATTTTTAAATTTTTTTTTTCCTAACTCCCTGGCTCAGAGAAAATGATACAGATTTTTTTTTTTTTCCCCCTCTTTTGCTTAGGCCCAATAACTCTCTCACAAGTGATTCCTCACTCAACATGTGTCTGGGAGTAGAATTTTAATTTCCTAATCAGCTGAAGTGAGCCGTGCTGCTCAGACTTCATTTTAGTCATCTCAGGAATTTAGTAGGTTAAGACCATTTGTGTCTCAGTGGGATGCATAGCTCCCAATTCACATTTTATAACACCACAGCTGGATTACTGCCACTTTATGTTTGCAGCCTTCCTTGACCATTCATTATATAAGTCCTTTGTTTGCACAAAATTCAGCATCTAGAATGGCCACTTGCATACATTGGCTTATCACATGAATTGAGGATGATACACAGGCTTCCTGTCAAATGCATAATTGCTTTTACAATACTTGTATACTCTTCACATCTTGTTTTCATCTCCCTGAATGGCTGATCATCAACTGTCCTTGTAACTGAGACTTGCGCTTGCTCTTTGTCAAAGATTTGAATTATTTGAATTATTTTTTTAATAAACTGTTTCCCATCACAACCATGAGAAATTTAATTTTTTTTGAGTTCTGTGTGGTTTATTTTGGATGCCTCGTCTTGACTCCTCTAGCAGAATTTCTGTTTAATTCTAATGTAGTTTAAGTGTATAATGCCATGTGTTGCTTCTGCATGAAGTGTGCTATATAAATGTAAATCAGCTAATTAATTCATAACAACAAGTATTATAGCAACACATTGACTGTCATGCTCTGCAGTTTCCAGTTGAACACTGTGTATATGCTTTGTTAGTAGAGGAATTGCAAGCAGGAAGGTTAATAATTTTAAATCTAAGTAGCCTTGGCTGTTTATACAGACCTGTGATTATCTGTGTGAAGCCTGTGCACATTAAGAGGCCAAAGTTTCTACTCTCAACCCTAGTTCATAAGATCATAGAATCTTATGGATTTATGGTCGTTTGGATTGGAAACGACCTTGAAGGTCACCTCATGGCAATCCTCCTGCCATGGGCAGGGCGAGTGTTGATGACTTTGTGTGTAAATGTGGCAGAAATCCCCTATTTGGATGCTTTCAAGTGCCACCTGTTTGTGAAATGTAGATAATGCTTCCTCCTCCTCTGAAAGGTACCCAGAGGCCTGTGGATAAATTGACTTTTGTAAGTGGAAATACTGATCATGACCTAAATTCTCAATAAATCACTCTGAGTTCAGCTTTATCATTCTTTGCAACAGAATGTTACAAAACTGGCAAAATTACACTAAAATTACTCCCCTATTTCTCAGTCGTTTCTAAATCCAGTCTATCTACAAGATCTAAAATTCTCTGGAGTTTCAGCAAACTACATGTAAACCCTTATCTGACAGATACAAAACACTCTCCCTTCTGAGTCAGGCTGCATGTTAACAGCTGACAGCACGAAGTACCAATGCTTGTCTTTGCTGAGAAATGAAAAATTATTATGAAAAAATATTTAATTTTAAGCTGGTCCCTTTAAAGGTTAAAGCACTCAGAGGAATTTGAATGCATGTAGTTCCTTTCATAGTTCCTTCCAGCGTACCATGAAATCCATGGGAATGCTGCTATGTGTGCTTTAAGAACCAAGGAATCATAGAATCAGAATGGTTTGGGTTGGAAGGGACCTTAAAAATCATCTAATTCCAAACACCCTTTCATGGACAGGGACATCTTCCACTAGACCACGTCTCTCAAAGCCGCATCTAACCTGTCCTCCAAGGCTGGAGCACCCACAGCTTCTCTGGCAGCCCTTGCCAGGACCTCATCACCTTCACAGGGAAGAATTTCTTCCTAATATCCAGTCTACACCTACCCTCTTTTCTGCTTGCCCTGTCACTACTTGTTCTTGTGGAAAGTCCCTCTCCATCTTTCTTGTAGGCTCTCTTCAGCGACAGAAAGACTGCAATTAGGTCACCTCAAAGCTTTCTCTTCTCCAGGCTAAACAATCCTGATTCTCTCAGCCTTTCCTTGTAGGAGAGCTGCTCCATCCCTCTGATCATCTTAGTGCCTCATCTGGACTTGCTCCAGCGGATCAATATCCTCCCTGTGCTGGGGACCCCAGAGCTGGATGCAGCACCCCAGATGGGATCTCAGCAGACCATTGTTCAGGGGAAAAGTCCCACTGCTCAGAAAAGGGTTTCACAGTAAAAGTTTTGTCACCGCCAGAACAGATCTCTAAACAGAATTTCACAACTAAAAACCAGTTTATCCTCGGGTTCTCAATGGAGAATGTTGGTTAGTTGTCAAAAAAGAAAGAGAGAAAAACTGAAGACTTTAAAACCTTAAAGATATTTGGGTTTTAGAGAGTTTGCAAGAAAAAAATGTGCAGAAACTTTACAAAAAAAATACAGTAAAACCTCAAAAATACAGTAAAACCTCAAAAATATTATTCCATTAGAAAGTATGGGTAGCAACATTACCACTGATTTTTATACGCTGCATCAGGTTCTCTGGTACAGCAGTGGAATGTTTGTTGTTATTAAGGTATTTTGGCTAAGGTAGGGACAATCACAGCTTTGTGTAGCAGTTTCTCAAGGTTTCCTCTCTCCATTGCATGTCTCTGAGCAAGGATGCAAAGGCTGAGACTCAAGACTCCCTTCCCTGAAACAGTGAGTTTAACCTGAGTGCAGAAACATCCTTCCTTTCTGTAGCTGAATGCTGGCAGCTGAGTGGTGCATGTTGGCCCTTGCACAGCTGCCAAGTCAGATTTGCCCTCTATCAGCTTCTCACTGAGCAACCACGGCAGATTAAGGTACACGAGGGACACCTGGATCTACAGGAAAACATTTGAGATACAAAAGCAACATTTTCAGCTGGAGTTGTTTCTGTCATTTTTCCTCTCTTTCACCAGGAAAATATAGCTTAAACTCAGCATTATTCCTTGGAATTCTTTCTAACTAACATCAGGAGAGACTCACAGAAATCCGTCAGAACAAATCCCTCCACTATCTTCATGTTATCAAAGCTTTCCTCAATTTACCAAAGTTATAAATAGCTACTCTAGAATGCAACTTCAAAATAAGTGACTTTAAAATATGATTATACTTTCAAGGTCTAACAGTTGATTAAATACTTCCTTAGGAATGTATATATCTCCTAAATTTTATGTGCAAATGCACTTCTGTATTCACATATATAATAAATGCATATGCCTGTATGCTATACAGAGAACATATACAGCTTTGCATATTTTTCCGTGCCTCACTGTTTCCATACACATTTATAAACCAAGAGCAAATGCTTCATCCTTAGACACAGACACTTAATACAGGCAGGAGGAAGAAAAAGGAAAAATCTTGAATTGCTCAGTTATGGAGAAAATTTCCACGTGAAAGACTGAAAAAACCTCAAAAATATAATGTTGAAGTAGCTGTGTAATTATGCAAACCATCATATTTCTTTCTATTCTTTGGTTGCATAGTTAATTTAAATATATGAAGAGTGCAAAAAATATATTGTATTAAGCCAGCTAAACATTAAAATTGCAAAAAACTTAATTATCCTCAGAAGAAAATCATTAGCCTTTTCTTTTTGGGAACTATCAATGCCAGAAATACTTGATTCCAGAAAACTGACTTTAAGGAAAGATGTTCAAAACAACTCATACTTAAGTCATGAATAGTTTGCTTTGTACCTCCAAATTAACTTAGCCAGAGATAGGAGAATCTTCCTTACATCTGTGAACCTCTGGGAAAAGATTGATCCCTTTGGCCATTTTTAGTAATGAGAGAGAGAGGATAGGAAAGGCAAAGATACCTTATGATAAAAATGAATTATGCACATTATAACAGAAAAGTAATGTATACTGAAAGGTCAATGCATTATTGTGACAAAACTAGACTGTAGATACAGAAAGACAGAAATGGGGGATTTTGAATTGCAACCATCCAAAATTGAGGTCCCTAGTTTAGGGGAACCTAAGTAATCTAAATTGTCTCCCTCAATTAACAGAGACAGAGAGGTGGATCCTTCCAGCTCATGATTCACCTCACCCTCATGCAGGAAAAGAGAAAAACATGTAGTGACCTTATGCTTAGGACAAGACTTCAGCTTAATTTGGAACAAGAGAAGAGCAATCTGTGTCCTGAAGCCAAGTAGTTATCCATTCATAAAAGTTGCAAGGAGATGAGAAGAAAAATAGCTGCATCTAATCACATAACTTGGTATTTAATACTGAAATGAACAGTCGAAGGGAAACCTTTCTAACACGAGATGAATGATGATCCTACAAAACATGTCTTGGACAATTGCAAATAGTGTAAAAATTAGGAAATCACAGTCTGTCAGTAGACATAAAAGTTTAAATGAGACCAACAAGTCTCCTCTTAGTGAATTCTTAATCTTCAAATATAAGAAATTTCGGTTTAAGGTAGAACTTGATTACAGGTGGGACATGGGCATTATTTTTGCCTCTATCACTGGCTTACAGTGTGGTTTAAGGTGTGTTACTTAATATCACTATTTCTCATGTGCAAAAGATGGTGGAAATATTTCTTTCCACTTTTCCTCTCCATTTATTTCATCCCCTGAAAATATTTCTTAACTTTTTTCTTATCTAAGGGAGATAAGAAAATACTCTTCCTATATGTTTGAATGGTTTCTGGCACATCAGTTCCAGAAGTATCATCTAAATATTTCTACAAGAAAACTGGCTGAAGTATTATAGTTGGTCTTAAAGGATTTAGAGATTAATAAACAAGAACAACAACAAAAAATAAGCCCAGGGCTACAAAGATTTTGACCTCCTCTACTAAGTCAGACTAAGCTCACAGATTGCCCATCCCTTGTATTAATGACAGTGTCTGTTCTTAAAACAAATACTGAGTGAAGACTTTGGGCATAACATTCAACTGTTTTCCACAGGGTCAGATGAGGCAGCAGGAGTGTGAAAATATGACAGGGTCATGGTAATGGCCAAAACCATCAGACTGCAGGATACAGTCTCAGAGCAGAGGAAGAGCTCAGAACTTGGTTTAACAGATGGAGTGTTATTAAGGGCGGGGCTGGTGTCTAGAAATAGTAATGAGTGACTGAAAACATATAAACTGAATCTGAAAGGTCTGTCAGTTGCCCCTGGAGAAAGCAGGTTTAGCTAATAAATTAATGGACTGAGGTGAGTCCTATTCTGCAGTTTCCTGGGGGAAAGTTTCTCCTGATTTCTGATTCCTTCTTATACTGCTCCTTCTTCAGCCCTTGTCCTGTCACTTAAGACAGGAATACCAA
Source organism: Empidonax traillii (assembly GCF_003031625.1). NCBI lineage: Eukaryota > Metazoa > Chordata > Aves > Passeriformes > Tyrannidae > Empidonax > Empidonax traillii. The sequence goes on from NW_020956077.1 coordinate 215,159, forward strand.
AAGTTGACTGTGGTTATGATGCTACATACAGCCTGAGACGTCTAAGACTTTATTTCAACAGTGGTGAGAACTCAAAACCAAGAATGACCTTACAAAACTTTCCTTTTAACCTGTTTTTCAGAGAACCATGACATCACCTGTTTCTGCAACAGTTCTAAGGGTTAGCTGAAGTTTCAAAGCATTATCCTAATGATAAGTATGCATGACAGTAAAGAAAATAAATTTTCTTCAGATTTTAATTTTAAAAAAAAGTCTACATAAAAATAATGATAACATAGTTTGTGGTACAAGAAAATTCGTGATCATCGGCAGGCAGTACTTGATTTATTCATTCATGGGGAAAAATTACGACACAATATACAGTGTATGAAATTAAGATAGGATCCTAAACAATTTTATCCTTTAATATTTCTAGCTTTCCTCCGTGTGTGTCATAGAAAAACATGTGTTATTTACCCAATGGACCAGAGCATTTTCTCTGGAAAAGATGTGCTTGTAATGGAAATGCTGACACAACCTCGACTATAACAGCATGAACAAAGACACTTTAATAACATTTTTATTGCTGTAACATCTTTTAAAAAATGAAACACCTGGGACTTGTGGTTAAAAAAACCCAAAAAACAACCAAGAGCAGAATTGTAAGTTCTGCTCACTTCATATGATGGGAAATTAACACAACAAGCCAAGGACTCGGTCGTTAACTTACGCCACCAACATTTAAAGTCATTCAAAGGAAAAATAATTAATAGATATATTTATATTACTCTAGAAATGTATTGTTATACGATTTAATGTTTAGAACATTCTGGCTTTTAGAGAGCTGTTATAACCTCAAGGATACAGAAGACATTGCAAACAGAAGACTTTTGTTCTACAATACAACTAAACTGGGAAATTGCAAACTAACAACTACGAGAATATTATGAAACACTAAGAATAATATCCAGGGACATATCCATACTAAGTTATAATGATGTGCTAATACTAAAGCTATGAAAGGTAAGTAGCATCTTTAAAACAACTGTGTGAAGATGGGTGTTTCTAGGAATTGGTCCAAGCAACATTTGAATTTCATTCCAGGAAAGTCTCAACTTTTGGGATTTTAGAGGGAGAAAATGAAGAAAACAGAACTCAGCTGTCAGAAGGTTATAAAGGAGACTGTGGGATTGCATCGTGCAGGATTCCTGTACCTTAGGGCTTGTACTTCTGAACAAATCACCACGTTGTCGAGAGGGACAAAACTGAAGGATAAATCACGTTTAATAATCTCATACTCAGAGGTTCAACAAGCATCCAAGCTCAAGTCACCAGGCTCTACCATACATGTTGGCAGGGCCCAGCTTAGACTTGTTAGTCTTGGACTCTACTACTGAAATATTGTAACCTCCCCTTGATGCTGAGATACTCTAAAAGAGGAGAAAGACCAGCCAAGTTGTCATTTTTAAAGATTTCAGATCTATAAGCTCCAATGAAGGGTTCAGGAAAGTGGGGTTTGTTCAGCCTGGAGGAGAGAAGACTCTGGAGAAACCCTAGTGCAGCCTTCAGGACTAAAAGGAGCTGCAGGAGAGCTGAAGAAGGACTTTTGGTAAGGGCAAGTAGTGAAAGGACAAGTGGGAATGTCTTTAAACTGAATGAGGGTAGGTTTATATTAGATATTGGGAAGAAATTCTTTACTGTGAGGGTGGTGAGGCACTGGCAAAGGTTTCCCACAAAAGCTGTGCATACTCCATCCCTTGAAATGTTCAAGACCAGGTTGAATGGGGCTTTGAGCAACCTGTTTTAGTGGAAGATGTACCTGCACATGGCAGGGAGCTGGAACCAAATGGTCTTTAAGGTCCTTCCCTTCCAACCCAAACCATTCTACGATTCTGAGGTTCTTCTGTATCTTGAAGTTTCTGATGAATTTCACAGCAGTTGAAGACAGCTGGTGAGGCTTCATTTGAAAGCCCTTGTTGCTATTAGGGGCTGCTTTCACCTCCTCTAATTTTAGTTGTGCAATAGTCAATGTTTAGTTCAAGATAAAATTCTGTTCTGGCCGATGGACAGTGATGGTTCTTGTCACCCTACAATAATGTTGCAGACAGACAGGAGGCCAGTGTTCCTGTACAGTCTTCTGAGGGAAAATACCCAACATATATCTGTTTTACAGGCATGAAATAAACTCAACTCTCTTTACAACTTTAAAACAAACTAAATTTTCTAACGGTTTCATATAAATCTCCTTACTCCTTAAAAGTCGAATCCCCAGTGATCAGATTAAGTTCATTAGTGGCTTGAATAACAGCTGAAAAAAACCCAATACCAGTATACTAATATTTAAGTGTGCTTGGACTCCTTCTTACCACTGATGTCAATGAGATTTGAGTGCCAGTACATGTCATCTTATCTCTTTCTCACTCCTGTAGATGCAAAATGGGCAAAAACTAACTTCCCTATGACAGGAGATATTGTGACAGCATGGTCAAAGGTTACACAGCTCTCAGATAAGATGATTAAGGGAGTTATAAGTTAAAAAAAAAAAAAAAAGAATGGATATTATTTGAATGTTTAAGACTATTTTTAGTGTGGTACAGAAAAAGAGTGATAAAAAATTGAATGATAAGTTTGTTATAGCTATTATTATTACCAAAAAAGAGTCACTACAAGAGTACAAGTATTGAATTCAAGCTATGAATTCTATTCTAGACCCCTTTCCAGTGCGCTGAATTCCAGTCAAATGGTGTCCTATTATTTGGATTTAAGTCAGGATTCAAACTTTACTGAAATTCAAAATTGCTGGGGCAACATCTATCCCAGATGACTGGTTTGTATTACTTTCATTTATTTGTCCTATTTTGGGGATGGTATGAGACTGTTGTGAGTCTTCATTAAATTCTATCTAAGCAATTGAGTTCTCTTACACTATTGGAGTAGCACAAAAGTACCCTTTATTGGACCATCTGTACTCTCTCTGAGGCATATGCCTCAAAAGATAATCCAAAATTGAGTGGTTTCTATGAACTCATACCTGATTATAAATGGGAGATTAAAAAAAGGAGACTTCAACAATGTGGTAAGACATATTTTAAAATTGACATATTAATTCAAATAAATGTAACCTTAAAGAGAGCACTTAGCTGGGAAGCACAAACCTAGTGATTTATATTTCTTAAAGAGCTGGTGCTGTTGACTGTGCAGAACTGGACTTATATTAATTGATTTCACACTAAGGCATCTAAGTTGATAAATCATAAGAATTTCTAGTGTGCCTTCAGAAAGTCTTAATTTTGCTTTCCCCTCTCCACAGCCACATCTTGTGTCTCTTCGAACCTCACCTCAAAATAGCAAGGGAAAAAATTCATTTTTTAAATAGAAATCTGCATTTCCACTCTTGTTTACTTACCAATCATGCATCTTTTAGAGAGGTTTCAGGAAAAAAGAAAAAAAAATCATATTCTGTCTGACCCATCAGTTTTCTGGTCTTTTCTTCTTTTTGGCCCAACTGCTTTAGCTAACTACAGGATGGGTGATTGTAACATTCATTCAAAGCGGAAAAGTACCAACAAGAGAAAATGAGCAAGATTAACCTGAATTTTTTCAATATTCTGGTGATTTCACAGGGGGCTTTAGGTTCAAGTCCATGGTCTTCCTCAAGTGGAGTTAATGGTGAGGCAGTTTGGCTCTGGGTTTCATTTTGGTTTTTACTCACAAAAAAAAAAAGCCACCCTGAAACAATCCAAGAAAATCCACATCTTTCATTTGGAAATGCATAAATGAAAAGGCCTTTGAACAGGTATAATTTCATGCTGGCACAGAATGTAAAGCTTGTGCAATCATAGAGAACCATCCAATCTAGTTGTATAAGGAGCTTTTACCTGTAACATACGTACTGTTGAACACAATGGCCAAAATTGTGCTTTGAGTCACTTTTGGCTGGCCTAAATTTCCTCTTTTGCAAACTACAAATCCCCTTTTTCAGGTTTTCACCATTTATTGGAAGTGTGACTGGACACTTTAAGGTAAGGATTCTGCAAACTACATTACTATAATCTTGCCTCCTTCCAAGGAAACATCTCCAGATTTTTTCTTTTTTTCTTTCTTTTTATTTTTTTTTTTAAATCTTCATTTTTTTCTTTACTATTTCTCTGTGCCATGCTTGGACAAAATGAATTTTCTATGTGAAAAAGAAAAAAACCAAACCAAAACAAAACACACAAACAACCCCCAAAAGAAAACAAAAAAACCAACCAACCAACAAACAAAGTCTCCAGAAGTTGTAAAATTACTTCCTGTGTACATTTCTGGTCATTTGGAAGTAGCATTAAAAATCATAATCCAGTGTGGGATTTTTTAAATTTTTTGCTAAAATGTGTATTAGTATTTTATGTGTATTAATACCAGTATTTCCCCATTCACTAAGACCAAGAAACAGTACTGAGAAACTGAGCTCTCCCATGCCAAAGAGTTCTTCCCCAACAGAAGTAGTTAAAGAATATAAAATAAGAATTTTCAACCAGTACTCAGAATTCCAGAGTATAAAGATAATCCCTAGGTAATCCCTACAAAACTTGCAGTCTATATTTATGATTAAATAAAACAGTAATGATGGAAAAATAGGGTTCTGGGAAATGAGGAGAAAACAATGTATTTGGAGTAAATTGCAAAGAAAATGATCAGGGTCAGTGGTAGGCATAGTTCATATCGTATCTACTTGTGTCCAAAGATTTCATAAAGCACCATCAGCATCCTATTTCCCTTTATTTAACCAAGGCTATGGAAAAATTGGCAAAAAAAGCAGTCTCCAATGCCACCTACCAGCTACCAGTGTCCTGAACTTGGACTCACAGTTACTGCGGTATATCTCCTACACACAGATAAAACAACTCCATCCCTTCTCATTCTCCTAAGTAATCTGTGATGTCTGTCATTAGTCATCACCTCTTTCTGTCCTGACCCAGCAGGGAGCAGATTGATCGTAAATGCTTTTTTCATGGTCAGTGTCTCAGGCTTATCTCGTGGTTGGTGAAGTTGTGGATGCCCCACTCCTGGAAGTGTTCAAGGCCAGGTTGGGTGGGGCTCTGAGCAACCCAGTCTAGTGGAAGGTGTCCCTGCCCATGGCAGGGACATCAGAACTGGGTGATCTTTAAGGTCCCTTCCAACCCAAACCATTTTATGATTCTATGAGTCTCTCTATGGACCAAAAAAGAATTTTATGGGCTGTGTGTGTATCTTTCTTGACTTTTGCCACAAAAACTATGTATGAACTTTTGGGATTTATTGCTATGGAAAAGACAGCTCAGTGAAAGATAAGTGCACTCTGACTGTAGAAGATTTCTGGCAGAAGATAAGATCTTCTGAGATACTTAGAAACAATTTATATATATTTTTCACAATACAGAACTTCTTTGCCTCAACACTAGAATTATAGCAGCTGTTAGTGTCATGAACTGAAATGAAAGCACTTTAGATAAGATTAGTTTTTAGGGTTTTTTTCCAAACATTAAATGGCTAAATTATAAGAATTTCCACTTTTTATTTTTCAGCACATCTATCCTAAACCAAATAGCCTCTTCTTCTCCTTCCTCTAGAGGAACCATGGTTTCAAATATTATCTTAACAATGAGAAAGAAAAACAAACCCAACACCCATTTGGATTATTTTAAAGCATTTGGTCTAAAAAAACCAAGTTGCTGAATAAATAAATGGGTTCTTCATACATTGTGTGCTTGTTAAAGCAGAAATCTAGGCAACTGCTTTGATTGCTGTTCAAAAAGTGTGAAGTTTTCCTTAAATATACAGGGAGCTTGGTTTAAATCCCTTGGAATGTGTGTGTATTGAAGCCAACTTCTACTTAAGCATCATGCTGAACTGAGGCCTCTAGTAAGAAATGCAATTTTTAATTTAAAGTATCAGAAAGATATAAATTTGAGATAGAGACAAATCATTCCATAGTCCTTGTTATTCCAGCCAGCAAGGTAGGTGTCCACTGCACCTGCTTGTCACAGCACTGAACAGCAACCAAAATTGTATTTACACGTGAGCTGAAACAAAAGGCTCCTTCTTGCTCATACTGAAGGCAGTCAAACCTCTCGCTGATTGAAATGGAGATCAGGCACGGAGTAGGTATTGTAAAGAACTTCCTTTTTAGTCAGTCCTAAATTGGATCTATTTACGAGTCAGATGAAAAATGGATGTGAGACCACAGACATACAACTTAACATCTGTGTGCTCACTGTGAAATTAAGTAACCCCATTGTTACTGTTCAGCCTTTAAAAATGTATGATATGTGTCAAAAACATTAAATGCTTCTTAAGTCTATCTCACAAAATGCAGAAATGTTATTTCTGTGTGATATCCAGCTCTGATATAAACCTTAAGAAAGTCAGTGTTGATCTGGCTAAAAATGTCAAGGTTCCTTTGCATTTTGAAGCTGTGATTGTCACCAGTTTTTCCAAACATCTCTTAGGAAATAATACCTCTTTTCTCATATCTGGAACTTCCTGTTTGGGGGTTTCTGCATTGGGACTGCAGAGGGAATAGTTATGATTTCAGAATGTCAGCATTACAAGCGCCACAAGGAATTTGGAAGCCTAGGGAATTTCAGTAATGAAATGTGATGGGTTAAAAAGTTAACAAAACATTCTGTAAAATGTTATTTGAAAATGTTCCTTCCCTAACTGATCTTTCATTAACTAGTTTAAAAACAGCTCCTGTGACTGTCACGTTTATATAACGTACATTTGTTCATCTGTTTTTGCAAACTTTAAATGTTCATACTAATCCTGAAGGCAAACTAGTAGGAATTTTAGGTGCCCATGTAAGGAGAAAAAGAACTGTAGAATAAGAGTCCTGCTGCCTTTACAAGGGTAATTAACAGCATCTAAACCATCCCTAGAGGTACGAGCATTCCCTTAAAATGTTTTCATGTCCCCTGTTTTAGCAGCAGCTTGAAAAAAGTCCTTGAAGTTTGGAGAATGAGAGGCAGGGATACTGTTCTGCCTGCACTCTGCTAAGGACAAAAGTCCCAGTTCCCAGCCTGTTCTGCAGCAGTAGCAATAATGGAAAAGTTTCTCATGCATATACATTGGAATATGTACAGTTGTCTCATTTATACGTTATGTTTTCATATACTTTATAAATTGTAAAGCTAATATTCCCTAAATTTGTATTACTGGGTAGCAAAAAACTCATGTGTTTTGGAGTTCATATACTAATGAAAGCAGTGTCCAGCAAAAAGCAGAATGTTGTATTACAGTTCAGATCTTCTTTATGTGCCTGAAACTTGTGAGATTCTTTTTATTCATATATTGATGAGGGTATGATTTTCCCAGTTAAAGTAATAATGCAATCTTATAAAGGGTTTGGTAACAATGGAAAATTTTCACTGTGATTGGGCTAATAAACCTATGCCAACAGCTCCCTCTATGTACCATAAAAAGGATGCTAGCAAATGCATTGCATAGAATGTGTATCTCTTACAGAGGAAGATATTATTAAGGAAAAAGAATAATTTGTATGTAATTTAATTTGTCTACAACGAGGATTAAGAAAGTTTCAATAAAGAACATCATTGGTGTTACCTGCATAATTATAGTGACGCATTTTCCTGTTCAAAATTTCCTTGGTTATTTACTGCATAACTCTGGCTAATTCATTCAATTTCCTTCTTAATCCCATTTGACATACATAGATTATTGTAATGCAGATAGTTCTTTGAGTACACAAAATGGAACAATGCAATAAAAGGACAGTTACAAATGTTATCTGTCTAAAGCTGGGAAAGGGAAGAAGAGGGAGCATGGAGGATTATCTCTAATGAGAGCTGTTCATCTGCTTGAAAAAGAGTGATACACTATTAAAAGAGAGCAGCATTGTTAACTGGGGAGGGCACTAGAGAAGAAATCAAGAGGGTTTTATCCTCCTTTAACTTGTTGCTTCTTTTCTGTGTGACAGGAGATGGGTGCCTTCCTCTCCCTTTCTTGCTGCCTTCCCTCCCTTCTCTGTTTAACTCCTGAAATGTCAGAGTGGGTTTGATCTTTCATCGTGGGCTGAAATGTGTCCATCACTATGGGCTGTGCACATTAAACATAATTCAACTGATTACTGTGTGTCGGGTGAACTGAGATAATCTCTGCACAGGGCTGTAAAAATAATGAAAAATGTGGGTTTTTTTCTATCTGTTTCATAGTAGGTTATACAAGGTGACGTTAACTTGCATTTTTCCATAGGCTGAAGTATTCTTGCAGTCCCTGGTGTTCAGCTGACACACAGGCAAGCTGTTAAACTGCAGACGTTTGGCTGTGACTCTAACCATGGGTGGTGCCTGCACAAATTTGTCTTGATAGATGGTTTTTGCCACCAGCTTCCTAAAACTAACAGCAGAATTAGCGAGTGCACTTAGACCTGAATTCAGATCGATTCCACTGAGTACTTTTTACTTAATTAACAGAAAGTGATCTGCTTGTGAATCTGGGAGAAAATAAATGAAACTGCACACACGGAAAATAAGCAACATTTTTTTTCTCTCTCTCTCTTTTTCCCTTTTTTTTTTTTTTTTTTTTTTCTTTTTTGTCTGTGGGTTCACAGTTAGTTATTGGGCACTGGGCATGTCTGCTTGCCAAAGAATTTATCAGGTACATTAAGAAGTCAGAACAGGGCATAATCACCATGTGAAAGTTTATTTGGCAGAGTGAGTAAGAAACACACACCCTTCTTGTGCTGTTGAAGTTTAAAATTAAATGTAATTTTTGGTGGAAGGAAGGAAGACAAGGCAAGGTATAGCAAAGCAAGGCAAGGCAAGGAAGCTTAGATTCATTCTAGATGTTTTATAATTCTGTAATGTCTATTCTGAGATGATGTTTTAGAAATTTCACATGGGGTTCAACCACCAGACTGTGTATGTGACTGTGAAGCACAGGAAGATCTTCAATATGTGTGCACTTGGATGACTGGAAAAGGAAATGAGCCAAAGCTCAGGGAGCCCTTCTGAACTGCTGTTCACACCTTTCCCATTTTCTTCTCAATCTATGTGCTCTTCCTATGTGGTTTTCCTGTACTCTGATTCATAAACAAAACAGCTTCAGGGGTGTCCCTTGTAGGTAATCCCCTCCTCTTCTCCCAGAAGTTTGCAGGATACAAAGCTGCTACTCTCTTCTATAACTATGTCTTTTAACTTACTGTGTCCAAAACACTGCAGTGGAACACTACAGTGGAAAACTTTTTTTTGTTTTTTTTTTTTTTTTTTTTCTGTTCCTCCTAGTATTGTATTAATAAATCCATGTGTTGGAAATTTGCAGTTTAATTGGTAGAATCAAACATGAAGCAAGGCGTTCAGTTCCTAGAAACTGAGGGACTCAGGTTCCAGACCACCACAACAAACACTGTGCTGTCAGCTGCAACTTCTATGAGACATGAGACTACAGCAGCTTTCACTGCAGCCCAGCTTCTGTCCTCCAAAGCCCTCCATCCCATCCATCCTGCCCACAGCTCTGACTGGGCTCTTTTCTCATCCCTTGCTGTCTGCTGTGCTCTTCAAACCAGTGGCCCTGTGTCACACACTCCCCCAAATGCCATCTGTGTGGTTTCTTTCAGACCACTAATGCAAAGCCCTCGGATAGCCCCCTATTTACTTGCTTTGGAGCTGCACTTAGAGGTCCCATCGCCTGAAACACTGCAATCAAACTGACAACACAACCAATCAAGGTCTGACCTGCAGCCGTTTCCAAGGAAACTCAAGCCACTGTCACAGAAACAGATTGTACACAGTGGAAGGAAACATATATTTTGGGTGAAGGGGAAAAAAAAAATAAAAAGAGGCATTTCAGATTTTTTTTTTTTCCCAGTACTTCTGAGTTATTACAAAGCACTTCTAAAATAATAGTAATGAAAAATGTTCTTGTTAAGAAAGATTGAGTGATGATGGTCATGTAAGTACTTAAAGCCGGGCAGAGAGCCTCCAAGAAAGACCATGAGCCAGAGCTGCTTGAGTGCTTGTGCCTGCCTTCTTTCTGAGTCACTTCATAGCCCTTTCCAAGTCGTTGCAAGAAGATTTCCAAGTCATTAAGTCTATAGTTCGAATGAACAATAAGTTCAGATCAAAACAGGTTGAGTACCTGAAGAAGAAAACTTGGAAGAAAGCAACAAGATTATCATGGCTATACTCGAGATCCAGAGAAAATTGCTAACAGACAAGGCCACCTCTCCTTGAGGAAACAACACCACCACATTTTACACTGATGAATCTTCTTAGTGGGTGTATTTATCATTTGGGAAAGCTTTAAGTATTATTTTTCCTTGGTGGAACAATTTATTATATGCTGTGATTTACAATTTACTTGTAAATCAAAGAAATTCAAATTTGCTTGTGAATTGATGCCCAACTGCTTGAACAGAGTGTGTTATTCTTTGTAAAATGGCTGATGGGCCGATCTAAAGCTGTGTGATGTGAACTAGGAGCTCTCAGCTTTAATACAATTATCAGACTGCAGTGAGGAAAAGGTCACAGGGCGTTTTTTACCAGAATGTGAAGAGGTACTTTCCACTGGACCAACTTACTCAAAGCCCCATTCAACCTGGCCTTGAACACTTCCAGGGATATGGTATCCACAGCTTCTCTGGGCAACCTGTGCCACTGCCTCATCACCCCCACGGCAAAGAATTTCTTCCTAATAGCTAATTTAAAACCTACTGCCTTTCAGTTTAAAGCCACTCCCCCTTGTACTATCACCACACACCCTTGTAAAAAATCCCTTTCCAGCATTATTGTAGGCTCCCTTCACACACTGAAAGGCTTCAATAAGGCCACTCCACAGCCTTCTCTTCTCCAGGCTGAACAATCTCAATTTTCTGAGCCTTGTCCTGGAGAGAGATCCTTAATTCCAGGATGTGGTTATTTTCATCTCAAAGTAGCCTGCAAATGGATCTTGTTCTATAGACAGGTCTTAATTTCTACTGATCACGAAGGGAGACCAGAGCGATTAGCTTAGGGTTGGATTTCTATTTCCAGTTCTCCACATTCAGTTAGATGAACTCTGCCCATCACTGAGCAGGAGAGTAGAGTTTGGAAGAAGGCTGCCAACATCAAGGAGTCAGTAAATAGTGCTTTCAGATACATGTTGGGGAATTTGCAAGCAGGGTTTTGGGAGAAAGGTGAGGTGCTTTGGTTGGGGGGATCAAAGTCTCCTTCTGTGCTGTTGTTCTACTCTACAAACAGCTACCATGGAGGGCATAAGAAACTGAGGGTTTTTTCTGACTTTTGGTGATGATTATGAGGAAGGAATCTCAGCAGGAAATGGAGGTAAGGACTTCCTCCTGTGCTTTCACACTGGGTCTGACTAATATAACTTCACTGTGTATGTGCACAGGGAACTCGTGGAACCCTACTGGTAAGCCTGTCCATGCAAGAAGTATATCATAGCTAATTAAACATGAGCTCAACCTCAGTGTAATCACGTTGTCACAGTTGGTGACTGTGTGGGTCCTGGGCAGAAGCTAAAGATGATCCTTTCCCACCCACTGGAAAGGGATTGATTGGTTATCTATCCTGGATTCATGGTCACTCCTCATGGTTTGCCACCCTGGGCAACTCCCTGTGTCTTGCACCCAGAAAAAAACAACCCAGAAACTTATACGAAGAGGAGTTGATCATAGGTGGCAAAGCTGATTACAGCAAGTAGGATTCAGCTCAGTCAGTGTTTGAACAGCATCGTGGTTCTGAAAGGGGATAGAAATGTGGTTTTTTTCCCAAGGAAGCAGTTTTTTCTTCCTACAAGTGCCCATTGCACCTCCTTAAGTTCAGTTCTCTGCCAGACACTTTCCGCTTTCACAGTTCTATCTTCTATTTTGGCTGTAGTGCAATATGTGACAATTAATAAGAACTGTGAATCAAAGCTTCCAGCTATGATGAGACAGCAGATAGATTAATTAACAAGAAAAGAGCTTTTTGGGAACAAGAGTGAGAGGAATCTCAGTCAGGCTGCTCATATTCTAATGATAATAAGAAGTTAGTTTTAACAAGAATAGTCCTGAGTTTTTCATAGGGTTCTGCCTAAACCTCTGAATGTGCCAGTTACCTTTTACAGTGGCCACGAGATACATCAAATGCATCTAGGGAAGTAAGATCAATCTTTTATTTTTCTTTCTGGTGTCAGCAGTACACCATACATTGCTTTTTCTCAAATGGAAGACTTCATGCTGTGGAACTTATACAATGAAAACTCATTATTCTTATGCAGAGTATGAAATGAATCAGAAGGTAATCTCTCTATGCCCATAATTTGAAGTCAGGCACGTTGTTCAGGCAGATTAGAAGGCAATGTGTTTATGGTCCCTAGTGGCTGAGGAATAAGGAGGAATTCAACTGCATCATAATTGGTGTAATTAACAAAATATGGATTTGTTTTTAAACCAAGAGGCAGACACAAGTTTCTTTTTAGGGACTGAAAATGGTTCAAATTGCTGTTGTGCAATATTTTACAGAAACCATTTTAAGAACAGCAGAGTTTTCTGACTTTGCATGAACCATTTTTAGCAAATTATTCATAATGCCCAGTGCTTTTTCACCATTATACAAATCTAACAGTGTCTCACTGGCTATCATTGAACAGTTAATAATTAAAAATTAGGTGTTAGAGGCTTACCGTCACTTAAGCAACCCCACCAACATGTCTTGCAAGATCCAGGACTGCTAAGACTGTTTCTGACTGATCTGGCAGCAAAGAACCTTATAAAGCTACAGCACAGGATGGAACAGACTTGTCTGAGAGACCTCACTGATGGTACCATCTCGATTGCCATCATCCTGGCATATAAGAAACATGTACAGAATGGTGCTCTGAGCTTCCAGTGGTTCCTGACTCTTTCAACACCTTTCAAGCCCTCTAAGAGGATGTTTCTTTTAGGCAATGGTAGTATTAATTTGTGTCTGAAAAGGAAGAGAGAGACCTAGAGTTTCTTTTTGTGTCAGGAAAGGTGAAAGCTGAGGTTCAATTTCCTCTTTCTCCCAAGATTTCTCCGGCTAACATTTATAAGATGCCTAAAACCAATGATGTTGCCAAGTACAATATGATTTAGGTGGATGCATTTATCACCCAAACTTTGTAGAGTTCAACACTAACCAGATACCTAAGACCTGGTTATTTTCAAGGACTCTGGGCTATAGAGCTCTTGTTAGTGTATCTGAATGGTATTTGGACACTAGGCCATGTTATTCATCTGCTCCTCAATAGCATTACAATAGGACAATAGCAAATGGAGGCTAATAGGGCTGGAGGGCTCTCACAAAAGCAGCATTGATTGTAGCTGCTTCATTTTTCAAAGGCAGACAGAAAAAAACCAGAGATTTGGCTTTCATTCTTTTATTTATTTGTTTACTAATTTTGTGCTCTGAGAGGGAAAGCACTGTGTGCCTCTGCTGAGAAAAGAATGCAAAAAAAGGGAGGAGCCACAGAAGCCAAAAAACCCAGCAGGTTTGCTTATGATCTATACCTAGTAGAAAAAGTCCTTAATTTTTTCCTTTGACAACCCATCTGTAGAGTCATTGTGTGAACATGGAGAGAGCACAGGAGCAGGTAGTTCCAAGCAGGACTCCCCATTTCTACATGACCATGCCTCAAAGTCATGCTGCTCCTCCATCCCCTTTCTGTGTCCTGGTTTCCTCTCCTCAACAGTTGCAGGCTCTGGTGCTCTATGAAATGTAGGAGTGGCTGGGGAATATGAGCTCCTGCCCCTTCTGGGGATATAGTGTATAAAAAGATAGATATGGCTGAGCCTTTCTTCTCCAGTTGTGTTGTAAAGATTCACCTATTCCAGACTGAACTCCAGGTTCATGTAAAGTCTCCTCTGGTGACCTGACTGAGGTGATCTGCTTCACACAGAGTTGAAGTTCAGACTCAACCTGCATATGTGATATTTTATATTAACTGGTTATAAATAGCTCCTTATTTGATATCTTCTGTCTAAGGCATGTGGCTCTTACCCAGCACTAAACAAGGTACTCAGGTGAGTAATTTTGATCTTGGATTTTCTTTTTTAATATAGATCCCTCAAGGTTAATCAGTACAGATTTTTTTGGACCTGCCCCTTCATTTGTCAGGTGTTGTGAACTATATAGCAGTGGTAATTAGCATTTCCCAAACCTGCAGAAAATTATGAAGATATTTATGTTAAAGAGAGAGAACTGCTCAAAGTCTGAGGTGACAAACAGGGCAGCATGGAAAGTAATTTTTTTCTGTCCTGCCAAAACTCTGTAGAATCCAGTAGTGTGCCTGCTCTGCAGTGAAATGAAAACAAGACAAAGATCTGTCCCACACTGAACAGTTCAGGGCACTCACCAGGCTTTAGCTCTACTGTTATATCCATAATATGAGCCAGTCAGAGGTAGATCTTGCATTTTATTCATCTCCACAAGTGCCTTGGTTTTGCATGTTAGCTACTCCAGAATGAGTCTCTTTCCAGTTTTGCATAGACTTGTGATATGTTTCCCATCTAAAGTGTTGAACACTTCTGGGAGAAACTGTGTTGTAGACAGGAGGTTTTTAGTGAACAGTCATTTAACAGAACATCTTACCAATGGGCTCTAGAAAATTGGAGTCTGTCTGAAGCTTTTTGTGTGCATAAAGGTATTTTCACTTTCAGAAATATTTCTTTTTCACACGTAGGTTGTATTTTTTAAAATTTCTTTTATCCTGAAAACCAGAACGAACTTTCTTAAGAGCTCCTGCTAGATTGAGGAAGATGGGCATTTACCAAAACAAATAACAAAGCCTGTCTTCAAATTCACCTTTCTTGGTAGCTTTGTCTTGCAGAGATATGTTAACTGAATGTGCAAACCATACTTAAGAATTATTGATCTTTGCTGAAATTCAGGCTCCAAGTATGTTTAGGAAGATAAACAGGAACAGATTGCACCAAATATACGGAAGAGAGAAGTAACAACTCATGACACCAACTCATTTCACTCTGACACCAGTGCTCTACCCTCTGGCCACATTATATTTTCTTAAAACACATCGATTGAATACAGTGTGAAGTTTTGTTTGCTGAAATTCAATGCTTAGAATTGTTCCCAGAATATTTACTGTTATTATGTCCTTACCCTTTCTTTGGCTGTTTTGCTGTTTCTCTAGTTGATAACCCTGTTATTCCCCCATGCTCAATCCTCCCCTTGACTCTGCTGTTTGATTGTACGGGGGTGTTATCACCACTGATTGACTGGCCATCTCTTTTAGTCCCTTTCTCTTTGTGTGGGTGGGGGGTTAAAGCACTGAAAAGAAGGATTAGGTGCAGGTTTACAGCTTGTAACTCTGCGCTTAGGTGACTGACGTCATGGTAATTAGGCATTGGCAAGTTCCCTGTAATGCCACTGCATGATTATCATTACAATTTAAAGCCCAAATGGGTTTTTTTTGCATCCTGTAATTTCCAACATGTTATTTCTTTTTTTTTCTTCTCACTGACTTAAAAATCTCTTTTACTTCTTGAAACAGTTTGGGCTGGTCTCTGTCTACACCTGATTGTGTCTCAGCCTCTACAAAATTCCTCTCTCGGTCTGTGTAATCATAGGTTTACTCTTTTTTAATTCTTTCCGTCATAAATTCTTATGTATGGTGTCTGACCTGCTTGAAAGAAAATCACCACATCACCTACAAATGGGCTTGACTGCCTTTGTCACCAGGCAAGCATCAGATTGATTTTCAGCAGTAGTTATTCACACACAACCCTTAACAGCCTGGCACCTGTGAATCTATCGAACCCCTTTTGGTAGCCCTTGTTCCTGGGCAAACCCTTTGGGTCAATGAACAAACTGTTGCTGTCGATTGCAGCCGTTTGACAGCATCTCTAGGGAATGAAGAGGAAGCACAGCTACAGAACCAAAGGTTAGGAAAATTCATTAAACGAAAATAATGAATCCCTCAGTTCCTAAGCGCCAGTTCGGCAAAGATATTTAATTACTTGCTGGTCTTTACTCATATCCTCTTAGTGAGGGATGTGTTTATGAACTTGTGGTAGATTGGAATCAAATAGAGTTTGAATTCAGTGTTTAAGATTAAAAAAAAAAAAAAAAAAAAAAAGCTAAGACTTTCTAGAGTTTGCAGATTAGATTTCTGAAATTATTGTGACAATCCTGATGCAAAAAGATTGCAACTATTTTAGAAATAGCTATCTAATAATATTGGTTTTCTTTTATAGTGGGACGGTTCCAATGGATATCTGGCAATGAGTTATGAATGCCCCTTTATCAGCTGGAAGAGGAAATCAGTGCACATAAATTTGCCCAAGTGCACAGCTATTGAGTAAACCCTCCTGTCTGCTCCTAAGCATGTTAAAGACAATTACCTTTTTATTGTGAGATTGTTTAGGAGGTACTTCCAAGGTTTGCAGCTCTGTTTGTTTGTTTATCTCTTTGCATGAAGTCCTGGAAAAGTGAGCTTAAAGTGCAACACTTAAATTTCCTCAAGAGACTTCTGCCCCTTTGTCATCCTCCTCTTTTATGTGTCTAGGACTTTCCAAAGTGTTAATGAGTGTCTTTTTCAATCCACAGTTCCTTGCAATCGTTATCATAGAATCTTAAAGTCACAGAATCACAAGAATGGTTTGGGTTGGAAGGGACCTTAAAGACAATCTAGTTCCAACCCCCTGCCATTGGCAGGGACACCTTCCACTATCCTTGAAAACTTCAAGGAATAAGCCATTTACAGAGAATAAAAACAAATAGAAAGGGAACAGAAGCAACTAAGAACTCTTCAGGCTGGTACCACTATTTATTCAAACATGGCTTACCAGTGAGTGTGGTGTGTGGCTCTTTTATGAAATGTCTCACCACTTTTACTCAAGATTTAAACATCTAATCTCTTTCTGCCCGTGTTCCTCAGCTGAATTTACCATACACTGTTGTCTGACTGTCTCTGGAAAGTGCATGTGGAGATAAAGGACATAAAAGTGAAAGTCATAACACATAATTTAAATGTCTTAACATTTATTTAAAAGTATTAAGAGCTGAGAGATATTCATGGACAGCTAGACTGGGGTTAAGCTTTTTGGGTTTGCATTTTTTTCCCCCCCTCTAGAAGGAAATTTTCCTTTTGAGTTTTTCTGTAGACAGAGAGTGAATTATGACATAACTTATCTGCCAATATCTTCAATGACACAGTGGGGGTACTGTAGTTTATTGTACTATAGGTCTCTTGGGATCCAGGAAATGCAGGGTTTATGTCTGCCACTTGCTTAACTGCAAATTATCTCTATTTCTGCTTCTCAGTTTCTTTTATTTTCTTTTCTTTCAGTATAAGGGAGAGAAAGATGCTGCTTGCTTTGTAAGAGGTCCTTAAGTTTCCTGGCAGCCTGATATTTTTGAGCATCTATGTTTTCGAAGACACGAGTTCCTTTGTTGAAATGAAACCCTTCAAAATTAATCAGACTTAAAAAATCCGAGTACATTATCTACTTGGTTGATTATTTCTGTGTTTTGGACAGTCCTGTCTTACTTCTTGAAATACTGCATTAATGCATCTAAGAAATAAGACACCGCTGTTCTCACACTTGATGGCATAAATCTCTTCAACTTTTCCAAAAACATCTGTGTCTACTCCAGTAGATGATTCTGACATTGTTGTGTATCCTGTGATTGTTATGGGATGTTTCCAGGTGGTCCCTGTTTGGAATATAATATGAATACAGACATTAGAGTTAGCACACTTCCCTTAGAGTCAGTCTTTCCAGATTCTTGGAAGACAACTCTTTCATAACTTGGTTTTGACCGAAGGATTTTGTTTGATACTAAAATAAGAGGGATGATCCTCCTGATAATACCATGCTTTCCTGGAAAAAAATGTTACAGTCCTTTTTGTTCTTTCTCTTTTTCCTTTTACTTAGGTCTGGGAAGAGATTGTCTGACATCTATTGCCCTACACAGGATAGATTTATGGGATGTTAATGCCCTTTACATTACTTTTCAGTTTATCAGAGTTTAAATTCTGAACCAAGTTCTCTTAAAGAAGCAAAAGTAATGATGAAAATAAATATTTTGGAAAGCCTCTTGAGGTAGTCTGTTCTTTTAAGAGAAAGTTTTATTTTTCTATATTTCAGCTTTTCACCAATAAAACACAGAGGATAAGAAATATATCTGAAAGTTGTGGAGCTTAGGGACTCCAGTGAGTAACATGTGCAAAATGAAGATGGTTCAGAGGTGTATCCTTGCCACAAAAGCACAGTAGCCTCTGTGTATCCCAGTGCCTGCTACTGCAGTTGTTGCTGGTTGGAATCATCTTTTGAAGGTTGCTTTGTGACCCTTGTGAAATGAATTTAGCACCCACCAGCAATTACTGGGCTGACTGCTCTCTCCTTTATAAGAAGTCATACTGGTGGTGTTTTGGATCCTCAGAGACAATATGTGCATGACAAATTGTTTTACAACTCCACTGCAAGTTTCTGTCCAGCCACACTAAAGCCGAGTGATGAGCAATCAGAAGTAAACTTGAACTGCTTTTTCTTACACCCTGTCAGCTCTTGGGATGTCAAAACATTGGATACATCATGGTTTTATCTATTCTACTAAATTCTAACATTATCTGGCACCGAGACCTCCCTCCATGCAATGACTCACATTGAGACTCTTAAACCCTTTTCACTCAAAGACAGCACAGTTGCTTTCCAGTTGTCTGTTGGAAATAGTCCCTGGTCTGTTCTAGATCTCAGGCTGTGTTTGGGATATGCTTGGAGGATATTTGTTTCCTTCCATGGAAACACTGCCAGGGATTGCTCTAACAATCTAGTAGCTTGAGGAATATTTTCTGGTATAATCTAATTTAGTAGTGTTGGTAGAGCCAGCCTGTCCTTGTGGCACTGCTGAATAGCAGTGAAATCCCTTTCTGAGCACATCACTAGATAATAGTGCACAAAGATGTCTCAAGATGGTCCATAAAATGGTTATAATACTTATACTATCCTGTTTGTGTAACACATGAAATTTTTGGGGTCTCTGTTGAAAATGTTGGCCTCAATTTTGAAGTAAAACTTAAAAGGAGGGTTGGAGGAGAAAATCACTGTGTTGGTTTTGGCTGGGATGCTGTTAGTTTTCTTCACAGCAGCTGATACGGGGCTGTGTTTTGAATTTGAGCTGAAAACTGCATTGATAACACAAGGGATGTTTTTGTTACTGCTGAGCAGAGCTTACACACAGTCAAGGCCTTTTCTGCTCCTCAAACCACCCCCCCCCACACACACACAGTGAGGAGGCTCGGGGTGCACAAGCAGCTGGGAGGGGACACAGCCAGGACCACTGAGCCCAAATTCCATATTCCATAACATATGGCACCGTGCTCAGCAATAACAGCTGGGGGGAAGAAGAAGGAAGCGAGGAACATTCCGAGCGATGGTGTTTGTCTCACCAGGTTCACTGATACTCGTGATGAAACTCTCTTTTCCTGGGGATAGCCTGACTGTCCATGGAAAGCGGTGAGTTAATTCCTTAGTTTGTTTTGTTTATGTGTGTAGCTTTTGCATTACTTTTAAAGCTCCTTTTATCTCAACCCACAAGTTTTCTCACTTTAACCCTTCTGAGTCTCTCCCCCACCCCGCTGGGTGGGAGTGAGTGAGCAGCTGTTTGAGAGCTCCTGGCCATGGTTAAACTACGGCACTGACTGACTGGGATTAGAGTCTGGGATCTGTGAAATGCCCTACTAAGACTTCTGGACCCAGTCATGGCGTGTGCCTTAAGCAGGCAGGATTACACTAGAAAGAATATCATGAAAAAGGAATAAATGTGCTGGTAGAGATTGAAAAACCTCCTTATTCTTTAAGACATTAGTCAGTTTTACTGAGAGGTGGTAGAGAAAAGTCTTTTGCAATGGGGAGGTTATGCCACAAACAGTCCCATGTTAGATTAAAATCTCTTTATACTTGCACTTGGCTATGTCACATTAATTTTCCAACAACAACAGACAGGAGATGGTTCTGTCTTTTCACTACAGGACAGATGACACCTGTGTGTGACGTCTGAGGATGGTCAAAAGCATACTACAGGTAAGAGCTGGGGACTTTTTAAAATTTGACTCTGTTACTTAAATCTCCCCAGTCCTAATGTGAGAAAAACATGTCCTGGAGTGACACTACTAACAGCAAACTCTTCCAAGACTGGTAGCAAAGATCCACCTAATCAGAAAAAAGTATCAGATCAAACAATTAGAAAAAAAAGTGAACCATTTTACTGTCTTAGAGATCTAAATTACCCAGTGAGATGGTTATGATCAGTAGTTAAAAGAGAAACAAAACAAGAAATGGCTAAATTAAATGGTAAGGGGGAAAAGAAGGTTAAAAAAAATCATTTATGAAGCAGACAGATAATTTCAAAAAGCTTTCATACCAGGAATAGGGCACCATTACAATGAGAAAACCTTTAATTATGTTGTAAAGGTCTGATATTCCACTGAAATGTCATTTCAAAATAAACTTCTAACAGTTAATTATCAGTGATATTTAACTTGTGGGAAAATTAAATATCACCACATACTCCTGTGATCATTTTATTGCTTTTGTAGACATTTTAATATTTTAATGGTTTCCAAGTAACAATGAAAAAGGCATGCCACCAAGTGTGTTTTCTTGGCTTTCTGTGGATAATCATATAACCTTTTCATTGTCTTCTCCACACAAAGCAGACCTCTGAATCAGTAAGGACAGGACTGAAAGGAAACCTTTAGGGAATAAATATGGGAATAAACATTGCTCTGATTCCCTTAGCCAGCATGATTCCTGTTCCTGGGAAAGAAGTTTTATTAACTGTGAAAAGTAGAAATACAATCCTGAAGGAACAAATATTGAAACTCTACTTGTATTCAGTTAGAAAATCAGATGAATGTGCAGTGTTCCAGGTAGTGCCTTATGTATTATCCAAAGCTTATAAAATGTGCAGCACAACTGGACCTCAGGATGCAGTGACCCCGATCATGCACAGCCTGGAAGGCTGAAACAGGAAACCTCCTGTGCTTTTGTTGTATAAATCAATACAATACAAGCTAAAGGACTGAGATTGTCAGGAAAAGGTATGAATTTTAAGGCCAGAAGGGAATATTATGTGAACAACTAGTAACTTTGATTGATTTGGCTTTAGGAATGGATTAGTCCAACTCACCACAACTGACTGGGTGTTCTTCATCCTTCTCCAGGGTGAGCCACTGAAAACATGAATCCTTAAGGGGATTTGCTCAAGAAGGCTGGTTTGTCCCTCACTGTAACATTTATTTGCCTGTTTCTACCAATTGCTTCCAGTTCCAAACATTGTGCCACCAAAAGTGCCAAAATGAATGCTAATATTTTAAAATATTATTATCCTCCTGAGAGGGGCATTATGAACAAGGGTGGGAAAAGGATAGAAGAGCAATTGTGAGATCCATGCAGGCGTTGTGCATTAGCTGAGATTCTTATCAAATTCTGATCTCTGGGGGCTCTACAAAAAGTGAACATCATTGATGAAATATGACAAAAATCCAGGAAATTGAAAATAGTGGACTTTCTGACAAAGTCAACAGTTTTTGCATAGAATTACAAAACTAATAATTTTGCTTGCTCCTGTAAGTTAACCTGTCTTCTGAGATACTGCAAGACTAAATACTTCCACGGAATCAGGAAATCTATCCAATATTTCTTCATCGTGAGAAGAAAGTAAAAATTCTCCAAGTTAGAACTTACAGGACTGTTGTTGACTCTTTTTATGTGCAACAGGCTTCTGCATCTTTCATCATAGGTTACATAGTCTCCTATAGTCATACAGTTTAAATGCTTAAATGCTCCCCAAGTTCTGTGCCTTAGCTCCTGTCGTGTAAACTGAAAAACACCCCTCAGGAAAACTTACAACAAAGACGGGAAAAAATAGAGTCGTGCTATTAGATGCATGGTTGCTGGCTAAACTTGTAGATCAATCAGTTTGTTGGAAATTATGCTATCACAGAATCTCAGAATCATAGAATGGCTTGGGTTGGAAGGGACCTTAAAGCTCATCCGGTTGCAACCCACGGGGAGACTGGTACATCTGCACCTGTAAAATGAGGTTTTTCAGAATACAAGAGAGATTGTTTTAGTGAGTGTTTTATTTTCCTTGGAGCTTCCTGGTAGTAAACCTTTTTATGTTCGCGTGTTCAAAGGTCTGTGTAAAACCTGCTCCCATTGAAGCAGTTGGAGGTATGTCAGGAAATTTCACTTGTGAGCAGGTGGCGTCACAGGGAACTTCACTGTCATTTTAAAGGACTGTTTAGGAATCTGGCTATTAAAACTAAGAGATAACTCTGAAGAGACTGGCAAAAGAAATTCTTTCTCTGCTAAAGAACTCACGGTACTGTCCAGAGGTCTTTTAGGATAATCACAGCATTTTCTCCCTCTTTTGCTCAAATACAGGTCTTTTTCCAGTGAGAGATTAAGAATCTGGCACCCTTAGGAGTTTGCTGGTTTGGACAGTTTTCAATCCCAACTCAGTCTCCCTTCCCTCCCCAGAGGCAGCCAATAACATCTCTTTTGCTGAAAAAAATCCTTTTTGTCCTTATTTCTAAGTGCCAGGTCTTAGCACTAAGCCAGATATTGAGGGGATGTGAACTGGAGTCAATTGATCTGTGTGGATTTATCTCTGCTAAAGGTTTTTCTTACCAGTATGTATCAGAGTCACAGTACTTTGCTGGGCAGGGTAGAGCCATAAACAGTCCGCAGCAGAGGTGAAAATGGTATTACTGCCTAAACCCACTTCTATTTGGCACTGGACTGTGCTATTACTTCATCAGAAAATTATATTTCACGTCTTCCTTTGCAAAGATATATATGACTATGCAAACTAATAGTTGTAGAGAATTACACATTTATTTCTGCAATCTCTTTTTTTTTTTTTCTTACCTCTGCAAAAGGTTGGTGTCTCCTATCACTCCAAATTATTAGAGATTCACATCTCATGTTTTCAGTTCTTCAGGTCCCCAGATAAAATTCTGCTGTAAATAAAATGAGCAGCACAATTAGATATGAAGGGCAGGGGAGAGCAAATGCGTAGAGATGGTTTGGAGTGTTTTTGAGCTAACTTGTTCTATCAAGATCAACCAGTTTAAATGTCCAGAGAATGTAGATTTCCAAAGAAAATCAACAATTGCTTTCAATTTGTTTTGAAAGACTTCCTTCCCAAGTCTTAAGGCCCAGAGAGAATTATTTCTTGTTAATTTGAAGTTTTGAAAAGCATTAAACAAAGCTTGAACTAAGATAAATGATTGTTCTCCAAAGTAAACAATAAATTTTGCATTTGGAATGTTTTTAATGAATTTGTTGGGTTTTTCTAAGTGGAAATAATATTGCTTGTAATTTTTTAAACATATCAAAAATGGTTACCCAAACACTAAAAAAATTCCAAAATATTGAATATTATGTATGGGCTAAAACTCTGATTCTGGAGGTAGTGAAAAATAACAATATAAACAAACTTAATTTAACTTAAAATTATTTTTCCTGACCTTCTTGGAGTTTGAGAAAGTGGTACTGAAGGAGTCGAAGCTTAAGATCTGTTAATTGCTGAGCAGTTGAATGATTCTCAACTGGCTGAAGTCTCTGTAAGTCCCATTGTCACACTCAAAACATTTTAATTCGTAGCAATAAGAAGCTTTATGGACACCATTGCCAGCTCTTCCACAATTGTTGCCATCCCTAGAGTGAAATTTGCAGGAAAAAGTGGAAAGAAAACATACACAGTGACTCAGAACAGAAACTATTAGGTGAAAATACTTGGCATGAGTTGAGCAGAACAGACAACACAACCAAAATGATCCATCTTATATTTAAAATCTCGTGTCTAAATCAAGGCTTTATTGCAGTTCCTTTTTGTTCAGTGTGTTAACATCTGTCTTCAAGTTTATACCTTTTTTTTCCTTTTTTTTCCTGTGGTATTAAAGAGCATCATAGAGGTTATTCTGAGTTTAACAGTGGTCAGCTGATTTTTTTTCCACATTTGTAGAAGAGAGAATATTCAGATGCTTGGTACAACAAACTCCTCCTCTCTTTTTCCCAGTATCTCCTATCATGCCTTAATTTACCCAGTTGTTTGGGAAACCTGAGTAAAGGATGTAGTCAAAACAGTTACTCTTAGAGAATGATGACTTAGAAACTGAAAATGGAGAAGTGGATGCTACCACTGAAAATTCTGTGAGTAGACCTTTTCTTGCTAAAATTTACATAACATTGGAGAGAGTAAAGATACATACTGGAGAAGGAAAGGCTCTAGGGAAACCTTATAGAAGACTTCCAGTATCTAAAAGGGCTACAAGTGAGCTGGAGAGGGACTTTTAACAAGGGCATGTAGTAACAGGACAAAGAGGAATGTCTTCAAGCTGAAGGAGGATAGATTTAGATTGGATATTGGGAAAAAATTCATTACTGTGAGGGTGGTGAGGCACTGGCAAAGGTTTCCAGGAAAAGCTGAGGATGCCCTCTCTCAGGAAGTGTTTAAGTCCAGGTTGGATGGACTTTAAGCAACCTGGTCTGGTGGAAGGTGTCCCTGTCTGCAGCAAGGATCAGAACTATGGTTCCTTCCAACCCAAACCACTGTATGGTTCCATAACTTTATATATACATGCATGTTTGTGCATACACACAGACACACAAACATACAGACAGACACACACACACACACAAAACAGAGGTCAGTGGGTCTACATGCATTTATACCACTTGTGGACCTCTCCATTATATCAGGATGGAATTATCTTGTCTTACAGCACCCTAATTAATTCCATCAGCAGCATAGAGTGTGATTTTAACTGAAGAAGTAACTCCCATTGGTATTGAAGAAACACTGAAGAGAACATGGTGGATTGATTGGGTGGGCTCTTTATTCATATCCTGGCAAGGGAGGGCTGAAGTAAAAGAAGCAGCTGGTTGCTCAAGAAACTTGGGTAGAGCTTTGGCCAGGCATGAATTATATTGGAAAAAAAACCCCCTAGTTAAGAGTGGAAAGAGCTAGTGCAAAAAATATTGGGAAAGGATTAGGAAGCATTCAGGAGGAGAAACGTTGTGTGGTATAACTGGAAGGCTCAAAGGACATGAAAGGACTGGTTTGACTTTCTGTCCTCCATCTGCCGGTATGAACTCATATGCACAATATAGGTTGCCATTTCCAGCACAGGTTTTGCGGTTCTAACCTTCTGGCAAACATATTAAAAACCCATTAAAGTGTGAGCCAAACTCCTGTCAGCAGCCCAAGGAGAAGGATATAGCTCTGGCTTCTCTAATTTTGCATACAACCCAGATGGAAGTACAAGCACTTCTATGCTGAAGTGTCAAATAACTCTCCCAAGGCTTATATTATCTTTTCTTCGTCTTGCCTCAGAAAAACTTCCCTGTTTCTGGGGACTCCGCAGCTGTGTGCACTCCAACAAAAGGCTGTGCCTGGCCAGCCAAGTCCTGTGGATTTGCTTTCCAGCTTCTGTAACGAGGCTTCCCCTCCCTCCCAGTCCCATCAAAGACTGTTCAACCAGGAAATGCAGCTGCAGAATCTTCACAGGTTCTTTAAAGCAATATTTAAAGGAGAAGTCCCTCGTTTCCTTGAAGCAAGTCCGCATTGTAAACAAAAGTAACCCAAAGCAATCAAGCAATAACTGCCCAGGAGAAAGGTGAGGAAAATAATATGGGGAGGTTGTAAGAGGGAAAGTGGAATTTAGCAGAGTTGATAGCTTGTAAACACGAATCTGTGCCTTAATTATGTTACTTTAACCTTGCCTTTGGCATCATTTCTTCTGAAGAACATACAGTTTGAGCTTCAGGTTCCTGTAAATCGGAGGATTAAGACACAAAAGTGGAATATAGAATAATTACTACATCAAAATTGTTAATATCAAGTACAGTCATGCCTATAAATAGTGTTTCATTAAATATACTTTAAGTAATATTGGGTAATATAATCTCTTCCTCATAAAGACAAGTGTTGATCTAAGAAAAGAAGTGACCTCCAAGTAAGGACTATATCAGCTAAATCCATCTTACTTTAGTATAAGGATATGCTTTTTTTTCCCTCTTCTGAGTAAGAGTAAATGTATTTTTCGTAATTGGACAGCACAAATGACTGAGTTACTATTATTAAAGATGTAGACAACAAATAAGGAGACAATATAGAGGTGTAGTTTGACCATGTAGGTGTAAGAGGAAGAGTCTTTTTTGTAACTCAATCAATAATAGGAAGAAATTTCTGCTATATCAATTTATTCTATGTATTGGGCTGTATGGGTGTCTTTCTTCCTTCATTTAAAGTCCAGTTGTGGAAATCTTGGCCTCCTTCAATTGGTAACTTCAGGGTAAAAATTTCTTTGTCCTCAAATATCACAGAAGTGGATGTGGGGGATAATAGGGTAATCTTTGTGAAGTCTGTTATTGTACAAAATGCACCTTTTCCTCCTAATGACTTCAAGACTAAAACAGCCACTTTTCTGCTTATCTTGGGGTGCTCTGGGACACCTCTATAGCTTTTCCTATAAAAAGAAGTCTTAGCTACAGGTAACTCTTCACACCTCAACCTATATGGGCCTGGGATCTTCAGGTATCCCTTCTTGCTCTCATGTCAGAGAGAGGATAATGTGGGTTCTTCCTAGCAGAGAGGACTGTAGTTCTTCCTAAAGTTCTCCCTAAAAGGGCTTTGATACAATTTGTTGCATTGGAATTCACAGTCAGCCTTCAGCTCAGTCTGCACACATCTTTTGAAAAAAAAAAAAAAAAAAAAGGATGCCCTGGATTACAGCTCAGGCCATGGAGACTGTTGGAATTCAAAGAACAGCTAAGATCATTTTTCAGTGTTACACTGTAGTTCTAACAGCAGCAACCCTAAACATAAAATCAATAGCCTGTCCTGCCATAAATTCCATCCATTCTCCTAAACAAGTTGCATAGTGTGTCTATATCTAGTGGTACATCTTAAACTAGGAATAAAAGAACACATCCTTTTTTTTTCTCTCAGAAGGGTAGTAAGAATGAACTCATGGGAACTATAAAGATATTATCAAAACAGGCAACTACATGGGAGATATCTGTGCTTGTGTGGGCAAAAGGGCAGCTTGTTTTGATAATTGTTGATTGCAATGACCTGCCCTGATGTTCTCTTATGCATATGAAGGATATAATTTTATATCATTCAAGTTAGGTTGAGATACCCTGAAGAGTGGCTAATTAGAAACATGAAACATAAATCTAAATAACACTTCCTTAATGACACGTATTTTTACAGTTAATTTCTTTAGGTATCAGAAAAAAAATATTAAAGAATGGCAGGAAATTTTCTCCTTCATTCTACCCTTGCTGCAATAATTAAGACTCTGTTATTCATATTTATCTCTAGCAGCTGTAGCATCATTTTCAAAGCCACTGGATGTGTATAGTGGGGACGTTAAATGAGAATCAGTGGGTTTGGGAATGAGAAATGCTTTCCCATTCTTATGCATCCTTTTGACTAAAGGAAACATTGTTTTTTTAAAAACATTTAGTGTTAATTTGTTAATTTAGTTTTTACAGCGACAACTGCAATGATTTCTATAGGTAGCTATTTTTTCTTACAGATAGCTCTAAATATTTTAATCCTAATTTATATTTGGAAGTTTTCTATTTGATTCCTACGTCTGGTGCTTGCTCTGAGAGAGGTCACTTCAGCACAGCCCATCATTTATGAAGAGCTTTCCTAAGAAACCTCAGTTTTTCTGCTCTGTGCAGGCTTGCTGGCTGCTATGACTTATTGCTATCTGAGGACAGGGTTCATGAGTAGCTGCTGGGGTGACCTGAAGGAATAAACCTCAAACCTCCAAAAGAAATAAAGTCTTTTACTGCCTGACTGATGGATGATAATAATCACACACATTCATGCAGCACTATTATTTCAGCTGTTATTATTTCAGAATATAAGATAGGCTTGAAATTTCAGGCAGGAATTAAAAAAAAAAAAGTTTTTATAAATAACATCTAGGAAAAAAAATAGCCCAAAAGATAAAAAACATTGTAGAATAGGAGTAAACAACATGCACCATGGTTCAGATCCCAGCAACCATCAAATAATTGGGTTTGATTAGATAAATTTCAAAGAAAAGCTATGTCAGGGATCACAATGATAAAATCCCACAGTCTATAGGGAAAGGCTGATTAAACAGGGTCTAAAAGAAGAGTAGGAGATGGGTGCTTGATAAAAGTAAAAAGATTGAAAGATGTTACAAATTTCAAGTGAAAAACCTGTTCTTGGCCATGGCAGTCAGGACAAGTGCAATGGATGTTTAATTGCAATAAAAAAGATTAAAATTTAATTATAAGAAAATCGAACGTTAAGAAAATCTTTTTATCAAAAAGGTTAGTGAAGCACCAAATACATTTTTACAGTTCCTTACAGAGCCTTCAGCCACCTCTACAAGAAGTTTTTAAAACAGGCCAGGAAAGGAGCTGTGAGTCGTGATATAAATATGGTTCATTTTATCTCAGAAAAAATGAATTTTCTAGAAAGCCTCTAGAGATCCTTTCCAGACTGAAGAACCTCTGGCTTAGTATGGAGCAAAACCAGACCTCATGTCATGCTACATGAGAGCCATAAATTGCCACAAGAACCATGAATCCTCTGTCAGTTTATCAGCTGAACTTTCTTAAGCCACCTTGTGTATTGCTCATACTGCTGGATTTTCTCCAGCTCCTTACAGTGAGCTGATTGAGAGATAAAAACAGGAGACCTAAGGGGAACTAGGAAGAAAATCAAAGATTGTCTGTTACCTTGACAATCAAATAATATTAGGAAATTCTTAGAAAGAAGTAGCCTTTTTTGTTGTTGTAAAAGCTAAAGAACACAAGAATGTGGCCATGCAGAACCAGGAAGAAATATGAGCAAGACACACGCTTTTTTTTTTTTTTTTTTTTTTTTTTTTTTTTTTTTTTTTTTTTTTTTTTTTTTTTTTTTTTTTTTTTTTTTTTTTTTTTTTTTTTTTTTTTTTTTTTTTTTTTTTTTTTTTTTTTTTTTTATTTTTTTTTTTTTTTTTTTCCTGGGAAAACATTTGGTTTAGAGACAAATATTGTTTCTTCCCATTAACTTTCTGATTAAAAATATTTACATCACACAGACATTTCTAGAAAAAAATTGTATTAATAGCTTTTAGGAAGTCATCATTTCACTTATGTTAAGCCTATCTTACCTGAAATGTTTAAGTCCAACAATAATTTGAAAGTCTAATCAATCTATATTTCTGCACTGTATTAATGATGTACATGAAGCAGGGTGGTCAAGCACTGGAGTACATTGCTCAGGGAGTTTGTGGAGATATTATATATCCTTGGAGATATTCAAAACCCAACTGGACAAAACCTGAGCAACCTGGTGTAGGTTAAACCCTTTGAGCATGAGGAGGTGTCTGCTAGCCTCAGCCATTCCGTGATCTCATGATCAATAGAAAAATACAGGAAACTTCAGGGGATATTTGAGTTGTGTGATGGTTTTCTCCATTAACTATAAAAGAAATCAGGTTTCTAGTGTTGCTATTTCAAATATGTATCGAAATTTAGTTTAAATTAATACAAGTAAGAGAAGGACTTTAACATCTGGGCTAATACCCTCCTGTCTTCTGTGAATAATCCTATTCCCTGGGTTTTTAGGGAAAATGGAACTAAGAAAACTGTATTTCTTTCAGTATGTGGTGTCTTTTCCAGTAGCTGGCATTTACTGCCCTTTGCAGGGTCTCTGTCAAAACCCAAGCAAATATTCAAGTAACATGCTCAGTCTTTCACCTACCGTGATGTATATAAGGTAGCACCCAGGTACCCCAGCAGCCAAAAAAGATGAGCTGCTTGAGGGGAAAACAGCTACTGAACAAGAGGGAGATGGGACTCATGGAGAATACAGTTTGCCAAGCTGTTAGACACATTATGTGTGACTGAAGGCTCACAGAGCAGATAATCAGTCAGCACACACTATAATCTGGAACAATCCCTTTGTTTCACATTAGTCCTAATACAAACTCAGATTAAAGAGAAGTGCTGTCTTCTCAAAGACCATACACAATCACAATTTTCCCAATTTCTGCCGTGGCTTGTTTTGTGCATCAAAGTCATCTTTGTATTTCTTTCAATTCACCAAGGCTTGGTTCAAGAACTGTCACAGGCTCTCTTGCAGCATTCAGAGCAGAAACTAAGACCTGTCCCAAACACTCCATCGTGTGTGAAGGCCTCTTAGACTTGCTTTTCTACAGGACAACCAAGTAGTGAATTCAGTGTTCCTAACCACACTGAATATCTCCTGGTTTTCACTCCCATGCTGGTCACAAACTGCTGGTGTTGTTTTTCCATTTCTTTTCAGTTGCTTCATGTCTGTCATGAAATCTGTTGGAAGCTTTGAATCACTCCCAGCTGCTCTTCAGTATTTGGAAGAGTGGAAAAATGGTTTTTTGTAAAACACCACAAGAGCTTTGTGGGTAGTTTCAGACAATATACTGTGTTCTCAGAGGTGACAACTTCTTAAATGAAAATGTAAAGTTGAATTGTTGAGCATTGCTTCAGATGACCAGCACAACCTTTTTTTGTTTTTCAAATTACTTTAAATTCTTTTAATTTCCAAACTCAAGTATAGTTTCTGACTTAGGAAGGTTATGAGTCATTGGAAATGTCCAAAAGTTTTATCTAATCTTATGTATGTGGATATGAGAGAAGGAGATGAGCAAAGGCTCCTTAGGGAAGTGATGGAAGCACCATCACTATAAGTGTTCTAAAAAAAGAATAGACATAGCATTTCATTATAAGGTTTAGTGGACATGGTGGTATTTGGTTAAAGGTTGGACTTGATAAACTTGGAGGTCTTTTCCAGTCTTAATGATCCTGTGACTTTTTGATTCTATAAAGTGACCAAATATCATCATGATGGAAGATATATTTTTTCTGGTTTAGATACACAAGATTTGGGCATGGATCCCACACTGGCTATATCTGCATGTCTTCAGTGAAGTGAAGCCTGTTTTAGACTTTCATTCAGCAACTCCGTGTCTGACTTGGCCAGGAAGAGGAAAAGGATGAGTAGGTATAATGGACTGTGTGGATCTGATGGCTTGAAACTTCAGACTCACAAAAGTATAAAGTTTTGGTAGCAGGGGGTGTCACAAGGGCTTCTGTGAGAAGCTGGTGGAAGCTCCCCCCATGTCTCCTGGTAGGACCTATGTACCCATGGAGGGAGGAGCCTACACTGGTGCAGTGAAAGAGTTCAAGCAATTCTCCCCTTGAGGAAGGAAGAGAAGAGACAATGTGTGATGAGCTGACAGCAGCCTCCCTTCCCTGTCCCCCTGTGCTGATGGGAGAATTGATAGAGAGGTCTTGATGGGCATCTGGCGTCCAAACAGGGTCAACCTGCCATAGTGACAAAACTTTGGTCTTCTATGGAAATGCAGAGTCCAAAAAAATACTCAGTATCATGTCCCACAGGATAACAAAAGACCTGTTTTCAAATAAAGTTTGTTCTTGATTTATGTTTTAAAGCAAGAAAACCATCAGGCCTTGTAATATCTGCCTAACTGAGAGAACACAACTGCTAAACTGCTACACTTTTGTGCACTTATCTAAACTTTTTTTCAAGTCTTATAAAATGTTTCCTCAATTACTTCCTGCAGCAGCAGGTTCCTTCCTGGAGAGTTACTCATGCACAGTGTAAATGCATGCATCCATTTAAAGTTTGTTGCTTTTAATTTCTTCTGTGGGGGAGGTGGAGTGAGTTGTGTCTCCCAGAACAGTTCATAAATTATGAAGGTTTATTTAAAAAAAAAACAAACTGAAGCTTTATATTTTGAAACCCTTTTCCCTGTCATAACTACAAAGAGAACCAGTGAGTGAAGCCTGTTGTGATATTTGCTTCTGAAACCAGACAGACTCCATTTACAGCAGGGAAAATGTTGCATTTGGCATTTCTCTTTTCAGGGTGCCTCCATACCAACTCTGATACAATTATCTGAGTTCAAAACTAATATCAGTGAAAACTGACATATGCTACATTCATTTTTCAAGGTGGGAGCATGACTGGCAGGAAAATAGCTGATGTTGCTGACCTCCAGGTTTTCACCATTAGCCTTGAGGATGTGTGAGCCATTAAAAAAGGAATAAAGGAGTGCTGTCACTGTTCAACAGTTTGTATGTCTATGTGCTCTAAAAAAGTCCTGCTCTTGACACTAAAATTCACTTTCTCCTCCTACACCCACACCAGATTTTCTTACTGAGAGATGCAGCACCAGTTCTCCACCCACTGACCAACTGACTTCTCCATTTTTGACATTGCTGAGACCAAGTTAATTTAGGTGATGGAGTTTTTCCATGGAGAGGGTTCAATCCAGAGTTCATGAAGTTGATGAAAGTCCTTCTATTTATTTTACTGGTTTTTGCTTCAGATTAGCAACGAACGAACACTTCTACTGTAAGTTCAAGTAAAAAGGAAGAAAAAAAAAAAAAGAGAAAAGTTCCTCATTACAAGGAGAAGAACCAGCAAAACCAAATTGGCAGTGACCTAAAAGAGAGGGTAATTTCAAGAGTCATTACCTGAAGGGATTGCATCAGCTTTCTCCTAATGAAACAACATTCATGATATGCCAGTGTTTGTCTGACAAATGGAAGACACATGTGGAGGTCTGGTTTGACACTTCTCAGCAGGGTAGGAAATACTGAATTTGACCATCTTAAGGCTTAGGACAGAGCTAAACCACAAGAAGTGGATAAACTGAAGAAAGTGATACGAACAACTGGGATATAGATTTTTCTGCTTCTCTTGTCAACAGAGTATGAGAAGGGTGAAAACAGCAACGTTTCCTGGTACAGGTTCAACCCACTCACCCAAAAAAAGCAATTATTATCCCATATTTGTTGAATGTCCTTCTCCAGCACCATCAGTCACAGCATTTAACCTGATTTTCCTACACTCTTGCAAGGAGAGAGAAGAGTCAACAAAGATTTGCTGCTTTCTCAGCAACTCTGTTGCTTATCCCTAGAGCTGCCCATGGTACCTGCTATATAAAATTACAGCAGTTTCAGAGATGTTTGATACCAACCAGTTTTGATTTCTGCAAGGAAATTATTTCAGTGCTGTCTAACATAAAGAAGTCTCTAAAAAATGCACATAAACTCTGGGGAATGCCACCTGAGACAAGAGAGGATTTTGAGTTAATCCACTAAGAGCATAAACCTGGGATGAGAAAAAACACAGAGCTTTTAAAAATAAAACACAAAACCCTATCTTTGTGTTAGTTTTTTAAATGGAATAAGGAAAGCTTATTCATTTCTTTGAAAGAATGTTCTCAGTGAAAGATGAGGCTTGTGTGTTAAAATGAGTGACTTTTACAGATCATCATAATTTTCCTTTTAATATTCAAATGTGTATGTCTCAAAAAATATCCCGGTACAAATTTGTGTGCCTAAATACAGCTCTCATCTCACTCTGCCTACACCACCTGCCATTTTAGATTTATGAAATAGAGTAGGAAAGAAAACACTTAGAGAAACTTCAGGTTAATCTTCTCTCTGCTCTTATGTTTTTTATATTTCTTACTTTTTTCCTGTTATCCCTTTACCCAGTGTAATCAACGATGTTCTGTTAATTCTCTTTCACAGAAGCCCTCTTCCCCACCACCTGTGCTTCTCAACTTTTTGGTTGCCCTTCTCAGGACTTTTTTTATTTATTTTCCTTAGTTTTTAGAACAAAGGGATTGAACTCAAACGCAGTACTCATGGTGAGTGAATGTAAGTTATTCCTATAATAGCCTTAAGATTTGGTAAAGGATTCCTCATTCAACTTTAATTTTGCCTTCAGTCTCACTTACATTTTTAAAATCAGCGCTGAACATCGAGACTGCCCTTCACCAAGTGCCCTTGTAGTCTTACTTTTCTCTAAGACACCAGGTTCATTTCAGCAACATGTTGTTTTGTCAGAACCGTATGATTTATTAAAAATAAAAATATTTTGGAAACACATGTCAGTTTGGACAAGTGTTAAACCCAAAACCTAAAAAGAGTACCCTCCTTCCTAGCTCTAGAATGATCAAAAGTCTTATTGAGGAGTCGGCTTCAGCCATGGTATATTGACGTATCCTAATTCTGCCTAAAATCAAATGGGAGACTTTGTATCACTGCCAGAAATCTGTGTCAGCAAACTGTGGGACTGCTTATCTATCTCTTTTGATAAAAAAAGCTTCCTAAATTGTAATTTAAGTCCAGTGTTGGTCCTAAAAGCAGTAGACTTTAAGATTTTCATGGAGCAAGAAAATGATCCACCTTATATCTAATTTTAATAAAACTTTGCCATAGTTTCTGTGGGATTAAATCTCCAAGAAATCCTTCTTAACAGATGGAAAGATAGATTATAACAAAGCTATATTATGATTTCTTTTGTGTATTATTGTGATATTGCTTGTGTATTGTTTGTGATATTGTGTATGCAGGCTGAATAGATGCCACCAATCCTACTTGGTTTCATGTTAACCTCCCCTCCAGTGAACTGTATTTTCACAGGCTGTTACAGGTGACTAAAACATTCTCTCCTTACAAAAAAAACCCAAACAAAACAAAGTGAAAAATACTTTTTCTTTTCTTTCAGAAGTGCTGGAACTCTCCAGAATGTTTTCTGTTTTCTTCCCACCTTCTGCAAGCACCGTACTTGACTGCAAGAGCTACTTCTTGAAACATAAAGTGTTTGTGAATCATTTTGAGCCTGAAAAGCCCACGTTAGAACACTGTGCCCAGCACACTTGAACTTCCATGGAGCATAAAATTCAGTAGACAGCTTCTTCCTTTAACAGAAAAGGTGGCTCTGTTGACTATGTAACAACATTTGTCAACGGTCTTGCATTTTATTTATTTCAGCCATGAGATGTATATGATACACACAGAAGTGGATAATGCTCTTCATTTGGCTTTTGTTTTCTTTTTTTTTTTTTTTTTCTGAAGTAGTTTTGGAGAGGAAATTATGATGAACAAATATTTAGACTGACAGCCCTCTGTCAGAGGTGGTCTGGGTTTAAGTCTTTGGACAACATAGTGCCTTACTTTTTACTGATGGTGTGGGTTTCCTGTTGTGGCAGAAATGCTCTCACTTACACCTATTTTTGGGCTTTACATGTGTGTTCAGCTTTGCCCTTGGAGGACAAGAGGAGGAAGGATGAGCTTAAAGACCATCTCTAATTTCTGGCTTTCCATGAATTTTTCACTGCCTCATGTAAAACATTTAGCAGTACTGCAGTGGTTTCCAGCTCTTTGTTGGCCATTCATGATAGCAATCCCCTTGAAGACACTGCTAAGCTCTTCTTCACCCAATCCCTATTTAATGCCTATATCATTTTATCAGATATAGACAAAACTAAAAAGTGAATCTACAAAAAAAAAAAAAAAAAAAAAAAAAAAAAAAAAAAAAAAAAAAAAAAAAAAAAAA
>NW_020956077.1:250683-256661 GCF_003031625.1 Empidonax traillii
AAAAAAAAAAAAAAAAAAAAAAAAAAAAAAAAAAAAAAAAAAAAAAAAAAAAAAAAAAAAAAAAAAAAAAAAAAAAAAAAAAAAAAAAAAAAAAAAAAAAAAAAAAAAAAAAAAAACCAAAAAACAAAACAAAACAAAACAAAAAAAGGCAAAAAAAAAAAAAAACACAACAACAAAAAAACCCCACCAAAAACCTCAATATGTACAAACTGTTGGATTTCTGTTCTGCTTTATCAAGTTAGTCTCTTTATGCACTTGAAGTTAAGATGAAAAATTGTGGGACAGATTATTGTAAGTGTATTGTGAGTCAATGTGTCGTCACTGACTTATGTGCTAAAAACTGTTCAGCTGAGAACTGACTACACAAACTCCTACAATAAAAATCTGTGCATCACTTGTAAATTCACACAGTTCTCTTTTCCTGTAGTCAGGGAAGGGAATATTGGCATGAGAACCTCAGCACATTAGCAAACAATAATAAAGGGAAATATTGTCATTCACCTGGTTAAGCACAGGATGGAACAAAGTCAAGTGTTTTATGAAGTCTTTGGGGTTCTGATGCTCAGCTGGAATAAATCAATATTGCTGTAATTAGTTCTGTTCAATTTCATAATCTGAAAATCATGTTCACTGCTGGGTGTTTTTTTTCCCATATCAAAAAAAAATTGTTCTTTACTCTGATTTAACCCTGACTGATTCATTGACAACCATGAACTTTTAAATCCTGATAAGAAAATAAGTAAATTTAAAGATTACACCTAGGTCCTTCACATTGTTGAAAACTGAAGCGTGGTGATTCTGAGGCTGCTGATCTCATTTCTGTTTCATCCTGGTTCTCCTTAGATGAATAACTTACTCTGCTTTATGTATACATAAATGTCCTTTAGGGCTCTGCTTATTTCATTCTCTAGAAATATAGAAAATAATGAAGTCCCCAGTGAAAGCCTGAAGGGTCTCCTAAATAATCAGGGAGGAACAACTGGCTGTCTTATGAGGCCTTATGAAAACAGCAATTTGTTCATTAATCATGGAAGTAGAGCCTCATCACTGGAGAATTAAGTTAGCCTTTCTCCATGGATAACAACAAACCCACCTTCAACATGAGTGAAACATTCATCATGATAAGCCTGTAAATTCCATGTAACGGCATCACATTAACCCTTTCCCTTTTCTATCTTATGAAGATCTGGCTTGAGATAATAATTATGACTGATCTTATGCTTTCTTTCCAGCCCATAAAAATGAGGTGAATAAATTTAATGACCATGGAAAACGTGTTTAATCCATTTCTACCAACTCACACAGGGTACATCTTTCTAAGAGGATTTTGAGCATTAAGGTTTCCTCTCGCTACTAGTAACATCTGAAATTACTTTACAACACTGAAAGTTATGTAAAATATAGCAATTTGTGAGATGGAGCCAAACACTGGTACTTATTTAAGAACACACAGGTTGCTGCGAATTTGGCCCACAGTTGGGAAAAGAGTCATTAATGGCCTCAGTTACGAGTTTCTTCTCAACAGTTCCCACTTAAACATCCATCCTTTGCAGGATATGGCTGTTGCTGGGTTTGATCCTTTAACAAGCTCACCAGCTGGTTACATGGGCCCACGCAGGAAGAAGGGTGGGCAGATGACATTCAATTTGCTTGGATTTAGGCTGCTGTAGAGTCATGTCCTTAAAGTAAATGATACAAGTCTGTGTAATGTATAACATAGTCTTATATCACTGAGTTGAAAATTACCATTAAGAGTTCATGCTCCTGCATTTAAATATTACCTTCAGCATTTTTAGATAATTAACTTGGATCTCATTATGATGGATAAATATGAAGCGTGGGGCTAGACCCTGGAGTTTGCTTTGGGAGCTGCTGTGATAGCCTTTATGGAAGAAAATGCAGATATTCACAATAACATGGACCCTCTATTATATATTGTTTGAAGTTGAAAAAAAACAAAACTCATTGTGAAGAAAAATACTGTAAAAAATAACATTATGAAGTGAATCTTCTTTATTTTAAGGAGACTTAAGGGAGAATATGGAGGGGATGGAGTCAGACTTTTATTGAATGTGCACCACAAAAAAACCCCCAAACAAACAAAAAAACAAACAAACAAAAAAAGCAAAGCCTAAAAGAGCTGTCAGAATGGAAATTCCCCCTGTATAAAACCAGATGATTTTGCAATGAGGGCAGGCAGGAATATAGCCCCTGAGAGGTTGTGGGATGTCTCTCTTTGTACAATTTCAAAACTACAGCTGGGCAGAACTGCGTAAGGCACTAAGAAATCTGATTGAAATTTAAGGTTAGTTTGTGTTCCAGTAGGAGGTTGAATTCAAGAGCTCCAGAAGTCCCATCTAACCTGAATCAGTCTATGATTCTATAGCTCTATTATAAATAATGAGAATCTAGATAAAATATTCTCCAGCTTCATCAACAGGATGAGAGCAAAATTTAGGATAATGTTAAGAAAAGCAAATATTTGGCAAATAAGAGACAATATAAATGATAATAAACAAGTCGTTATGTCTCAAGAAATATTTATATAAGCTACAGACATGTCAGATAAAGAGAAAGGGTCATTTCATCATGGGCTATACATAATGAGAAAGAACATTAAGAGTAAAGAAAACCAATCTCTTAGAAGATGAGACACGGCAAAGCAGACCATGATGGTGCAGAAAAAGGTAGAAATTTTCTATATAATTTTTTTTTTACATTTTTTTATGATGATAGCACACCAATCATTACCAAGTAATTTCTAATCCATTAAAACAAGAGAAATTAAAATCAGCAGTTAAAAAAATATTTTAAAGCCATGAGTTCTTTGAGGTTTTGTTTCCCAGTGGAGGTTGTTTAATGAATTTAGAAAACGACCAGGAAAGTCTAGAAGACATCAGGAATACCTACATAACTAATACTTTAAAAGGTGCCCAGGAAAATTATAAACATGTTAACACGATATCTCTACTCAAAAAAGGAATTGGCAATAGTGTATCCAAAACAGAAAGAAGTGAGAGTGGCAGTAGGAGAAATTCCGCTCCACAGAAAACTGATAAACAATAAATTCTAACTTGGAGAGTTAAAGGAGAATCACAGTACATCTGCCAAATAAACTCAAGGATAAAATGGTAAAAAAATGTAGCGAAAAAAATGCAATTCAGTTTTTCTACTAGTAGCAATTTTTGCATTTGTTTCCCTTCACTCCCACTTCCACACACCCTGAGCATCATAAATAATTATACAGAGCCTTGGGTTTTTTTCTTGCTATGAATACACAATTCAGATAGGAATGAATTTTTAAACAGCCAAAACTGGTCAGAACGAGAAACTTTGGCTCTCCTGATTGATTGAGGCACTCTGTCCTGGAAAGCCATAACTGTGAAAGGTCCAGAACTCCTGCGGTGGTCACAGGGTTAATGCAATCTTTATGAGTACAATCCAGACTCACAAAGATATACAGAGAGATGACTTTCCCTCAGTGTAGAACAGGGGAGGTTGATTCTGGAGCATTGTTCCTATTTTATTGTTCCCAGTTCAAAATCCCTTGTTGAAAGGCTGGAGTGGGTGCAGAATAAAGAGATACAGAAATTATTTGAATGTTAGATAAAATGCACTACAGAAAGAGTCTTAGGCAGCTCAGGAGGGTGTGTTGAGCTGATTTTGACCATAAATAACTCCTCAAAGAGAAAATACTGGACATATAAATATCCTGTGTGTAGATGTGTGACTGGGACCAATTAAGCTTTGGACTGGACTGTAAAGAGAAATAGAGGAATTGTGATTTCTGAAAGAGATGAAAACAAGACTAGATATTTCCATATTCCTGGAAGATATCTTTAATAGATCACTGAGCTTATTGTTAACTGAACAGAATTTAACTGTCTGTGATGGTAAGGAAAATATGGTTTCCTGCTCTTTTCTATTTGGTTTTAAATGCTCTAAGTTTATGCTCAAAGATACAAGTGCATGAGTGAAGCTGTTATAAAAATCTTGCAGCTTTGCTCTTACCTGATCAGCCAACCTTCAATTGTTACAATATTTGTCCCTGTGTAAAGTTTTGAGCATCCTTTTCAACAAATCTCAGAATTACATATTTCATGTCTTTTCAGGATATGTCTCATCCACTGAGGGTCATGCAGGGCAACACTGAATGGAACACTTGTGCAAGGGGTGGGCAAGCTCCTACTGCTGGTGTGCACATGCAGCACACACATAGCAACTTAGCCAACCTATTGTTACATGGGAACCATGACTTTTCTGGGACATTAATGCCATCAAAGAGTGTAGGATGAAGTAAGCTAATTAGCATTTCCATTTATTACCTGAGCTGGGAAAAAAAAAAAAAAAGATTCTGAATCAAGCCTTGCTTGTAGTGAACATCTACATGACAAAATTACAAGGATATTTAGTGACAAAGGGGAATTCTTTACTGTGAGGCTGGTGAGGCACTGGCACAGGTTGCTCTGAGAAGTTGTGGATGCCTCATCCCTGAAAGTGTTAAAGACCAGGCTGGACAGGCTTGGAGCAACTTGGTATAGTGGCAGGTGTCCCTGTGCATGGCAAGGGGTTGGAACTGGATGGACTTTAAGGTCCCTTCCAACATCAAACCATTCTATGGTTCTATGAGTCTATAATATCTGTAATGTGACTTTGTGAGTTCTAAGAAAGGACATGGATGACTGGAAAAGAAATGGTCCTGATCCACTCTCCAGGTGCCCAATGCACCGAATGAGGAGGCTGCAATATGACCTGCACTACAGTCTCAGTTTCTGTCCTGATTTACACATCAAAGGAGCCATCAGCCAGGGGAAAACGTGGATTGGGAACCATCCTGGAATAGGGCTGATATTATAGTTTAATGTTTCCTAGAAGCCCATATCTAGTTTTACTTTGGCAGGCTTGGAATAAACATGGCCCAATTCTGCAGACCAACTTGCCCTGCCTGGTGGCACGTTCTTCACCGTGTCAGCTCTGAACATCCTCTAGGTCTTTTTCTTTTTCTCTGTCCTGCTTCTGGCTTGCAGAATCTTTCAGGCCCTCACCAGAGATGATGTTAAGCATAAAACTGTAAGATGATAATGGACTGAGGGTGGCTATAAATCACTTTGTAGTATCTTCATATATGGAAGTGGAATTTATTAATATGGAACTTGCAGGTCTGTGATGTTTTCCTAAGGATGGAAATTTGAGAAAAACACATCAGCTCCAAAAATACCAACTATGGAAATGTAGTGATGCCATTTCTCTTCTTGTTTTTTTCTATATTTAAAGCAAAAATTTTACAAATATGTTTTCCTTGATTTTTTTTTTAATTTTTAATTTTGGTTGCATTATTAGCTTTCAGAGGGTTATACAAAGTCAGTTCTGCCTTGAGATGCAATTAAGTGAAAAATGTTGTAAACACCTCCTACCAGAAGCAGAACTGCCTCAAAACATCTATTATCACCAAATCTTAGTCCTATTCTGCTACAGTGTTCAGCCAACAAAAAAAGTACAGGGATAAACAGATGAAAAAAATGGTCCCTGTGGAACCCTAAGCTGAATTGCCATGAGTTCTCTTCCACTTGCAGTGCTGCTGATAGATTTTAAGGAACAGGCTGCACATAGGGTGGTAACTGCATTCTCCTCTTCCCCTGCTATGGGTTATGTGAGTGCACTGAAAGTTTGGAGGAAGGAGAGATGTTAACATGCTACACAGACTCTGCCTTCTTTTATGTGCTCAGCCTTTCATGTTCTCTTCAGGCCATTATATTCCCCCCCCCCCCTTCCTTTTCTGGATGAGATGCTGAGTAATGAGGCTTTGTGTTGAAAAGATGACATATGTATCACTGAAATTTTCATCTTGAATTATCTTAAGGGAACGTAAGAATGCATCTCAAAATGATTGGTTTTGATTTGCAATCTTAATTATAATAGAAGCTTTCAGAGATGTGGCTGAATCCACCTATGAATTACAAATTTGACTCACAGTCAAC
>NW_020956078.1:0-2792 GCF_003031625.1 Empidonax traillii
AAAAAAAAAAAAAAAAAAGAAAAAGGAAAAAAAGGTTTTATACATAAAATAAAATACCAAACTCTGTATTGAACCTAAGGTTCTTGTTAGAAACATTATCAATTTTATCTCAGTGACAGCTTTCACAGTCGGTACAATGTTCCAGTCTCTTCAATCTATTTGCACATCCCCATCATTCTTTACACCATTTATTCATTCCTCTTCTTCTGCCTCTGATTTTTTACCCATATTTCCTATTCAGTATGGTCTGTCTCTCTCTTTTCATCTCCACCTTTTTTCTCTTCTTTTTCTGCATTGATCCTTCCTTTTCAGAGATAAGACCATTTAGGCATAGCTCATCTCAAAAGCACATACTTTCTTTCCCTATGGAAAAGTAGCTAGGGAGATAAACAACATAGGATTTCAACATAAATGTTTACATGTCCATAAACTTAAAGCATCT
Source organism: Empidonax traillii (assembly GCF_003031625.1). Classification (NCBI taxonomy): domain Eukaryota; kingdom Metazoa; phylum Chordata; class Aves; order Passeriformes; family Tyrannidae; genus Empidonax; species Empidonax traillii. Next base: position 443 of record NW_020956078.1, read on the forward strand.
TTATTAGCCAGTGTTCTATGTACACAGTCATCAGTGATACTTTACTTTGTTATAGTTCCCTTGAAATCAAGGGAAAGAGGCTGTTGGGGTGCTCTTTTATGGTCCTATTCCTTAGGGTTTGCTGTGCTTATATAGAATTTTTTGGTGTAATAGGGCCAATTCAAATGCAATTTTAGCTGGAAATTTATTCTGATTGACTAGTTTCACTGGGAAATGAGGGTTTTCTGTCTTTTCAGTCCTTTCAGTGATGAAGTTGTTTATGACACAAGAACACTACTGTTGTGGTTTTTTTTAGTGGGGAAAACTTATTTTCTCTGTAGTTCACTAAACGACTGAAATATTTGAGTCACATCTTAATAAAGTTGCATGAAATAGGATATTCTTTTCTCCCATCTTCTTATACTCGTATTGTACCTTATACAAGTATGTTAGTTTTGTATTATGGTCAGTTTTGCACAGAAGTGATTTTCTGCACTAAAAGCAAGAGATGAAAGATGAAGCTCTGTGTCCAGTTTATTTGTTCTCAGAAGATGACAGATTGTTCAGAAGGTTTTCAAGAAATGGCTGATAGAATAGAAACAATTATATCATCTTTCCTAGAATGGCTGAACTTGTAGTTACAAGGCTGAGAAGTTGAGGCTGGCTCGAGAGTTGGTGTAAATCAACATAAATCCTCCTCAGTAAAAACTATGCTGAGGTAAGGATCATCCTTTTTTTTGGATGGCAGGATACTAATGAATTGCTACATCAGATTGCACTATTAAAAAAAAAAAAAATCAGCTACGTGAAGGTTTCAATGGCATTTGCACTAACCAGTACCTTTCAAAAGTCACTACCAAGGTGGTGTGCCAAACGAGACTATAACAACCCATTTATAAATTAACCTGAACACATAGAATATGCCAGGACAAAATAAATTAATATAAGTCGATACATTTTCACCTTGACATAATTCCACAGGAAGGAAATAAAGCAAAGTTAATCTTAAAATTAATTCAGCCCAGCCTACCAATTAATCAAGTGTAGCACCAAATAGGCTTTTGGCCTCACACAGAGTATCCTCTTTCTTATCTAATTCTAGAGATAAATGTCCAATCACATACCTTTGATATCCAACAAGAGGATTAAAGGCAGAACCTTGAATTTGGATCTAGATTTAAAGGCAGTACTCTGTTTAGAAGAAAGACCAAGGTAATGGAAAGTCCCTTTTGGTACTCATTTTGCACCTTTCTACTACCTTGTTTCAGTAACCTCAAGCCTCTTCCTTTCCCATTTCATTAACTGCTTCATTCCTTCCTCTCTGGCAGTATAAAGATTTAGATCTGGGCCCAGATTTTGCTGTAAAAGCAAAAAAATTGCCTTGATTCTGAGCTCCCCATCTTCCCAAAGTAGGAACACATCCTTGTGCCTCATTATCCCTTCTATCCTACTGCATACATAAACTCCCTTAAAACAAAACCTCAGTCCAATTTCTAGTACCTTTTCCCAACCTTTTTGGTACACTTTCTGTCACATCCTCTTTGTTCCCTTTCTCCCCATTTCCTTGCAATTTCCTAAAACTTCAGAAATCAGCTTGACCTTGTTATTGTACAGGCTGAGTGTTTTCTGTGAAGCAGGACAGCATCAAGAGGAGGGAGTAAGGTGAGAGACATCAGAGTCAAAAGGTGATGCTTAAGCCATTCTTACTGTAAAAGCACTGAGCAGATGTAAACTGGAAATATGAGGAGCAAGTTCACTGCACATTGTAAGAAATTTTCAAGTGTGAGAAAACTGCGTGGATCCATCAAAGACTCAATTTGTCAATGCTGAAATACATTCTCCTGAGGTAATCTCTTGCTAATTTTTAGCAAGTCACAGGACTGTGTGACTTGATGTGCATAAACTCATTCACTTCCATAGCACCTCAGTTTTGAATGTCTAGTAGAAGAGTGTATTTTTACACGAAAGCAAAAGTATGAACATTTACTAAAGGTCAAGTAAAGATAAACTTTGAACCTGAATGTGCTCTCCCCTGTGGTGTGTAGGTCTTGTAGTATTTCATTATTAAGATAAGGTGAAGAGCATCACTACATCATATTTGCTTTTTTGCTAAAGAAAAATACTTGGTTTAAGAGCCTAATTTCAATATCAACAAAATAATAATAAAAAAGTGAAATAATTTAAAAAAAGTATTTTAAGTTCATTCTTTTATTTTTGCTTTAATGCTAGGCCTAGAAGCCCTACCATCCTTATTTATTCTTTTATCTGCAGCTGCATTTTATGACAAAAATAAGAAAGGAAGCTGTTTAAACCATATCCCTAAAATGACCAAATCAGTTTTATCTAATGCCTCAAAGCTTTATATTTATAG
>NW_020956078.1:2813-6827 GCF_003031625.1 Empidonax traillii
ATAGTACCTGGCCTTGATCTGGACTTCATGCTCCTGATCACACCTCTTTGACTCCAACAGTTTATCCGGTTTTCAAGCCACCTCACCAATCTAGCATATCTTTCATCAGTTTGTCTAGGAGGATTTTATGGGATACAGTTCTTTAAGCCTTACTGAGGTCAAGACAAAATCAAACCCCTCTCCTTGTATGCACTAACCCAGTCTTTCTGGTCAGTCAAGGATGCTTCACAAGTCCGTACTGGCAATTACCTTCTTGTCCTTCACATGTTTGGATATGGTTTCCTGGATTATTTACTCCATCACCTTTGCAGGGATCCAGGTGAGGCTAACTGACCTGTAGCTCTGCTGATCACATTTCTGCCCTTCCTAAAGATGGGAGTGGTATTTGCTGTCTTCCAGTCCTCAGAATTCTCCAGCATTTGCCATGACATTTCAAAAATTACTCCTAGGGATCCTGCAATGACACCAGCTATCCCTCTTCCCCCTCACCCCTCCTGGGTGCATCCCATCAGCTTCTGTGAATTTTACTATGTTGAAATATTTCCTGAGGACATCCTCCTCCGTTGAGGGTAAGTCTTCTTTGCTGCAGACTTCCCCTCTGTTCTCAGCAACTTGGAATTCCTGAAGTCTTACCTATTTTGCTTCAGTAGAGACTGAAGCAAAGAAGGCCTTGAGGCATTGGCCTTTTCCATGACCTTTGTCAGCCTGACCTATTCAGCAGTTTCTGTCTTTTTCCTAGTCTTATTTTTGCTTCTAGTGTACCTGTAGATGCCTTGTGATGCCTGTTCAATTTTCTCGTTTATATTTCTGTCTTTCTTTACATAAAAGATCCCCAAACTGGGGGGGGGGGGGGGGGGAAGAAAAAAGAAAAAAAAAAAGAAAAAGGAAAAAAAGGTTTTATACATAAAATAAAATACCAAACGCCGTATTGAACCTTGTATTAGCTCTTTTATGCATGATTTAATATTACTGCACTGGCTTTACTGTGGATAATCACTAATATCTATTAAAATGTAGTTCTTTGGCCAGCTATAATTTAGCACAGCATGCAAAGACTTCCTCAAGTTATTTTGTTATCCTACACAACCCAATTCTTTTTTACATTAGTTAGTGTGAATAATAACATTGTATTATTGTACTGCATGCACATAATTTGACTTACTAGCATGCAGGATCCCAGACATAGACTCTCACATAGCTTCTTAAAGCAAGCGCTTTACTGATGCTAGTATAACATTTTGTCTGCTTGGCTGATATATTTAAGCAAGCAAATCACACATTTTGGTATCACCACTCAGAACTATAAGGTTCTTGTTAGAAACATTATCAATTTTATCTCAGTCACAGCTTTCACAGTCGGTACCGTGTTCCAGTCTCTTCAATCTATTTGCACATCCCCATCATTCTTTACACCATTTATTCATTCCTCTTCTTCCTCTGATTTTTTACCCATATTTCCTATTCAGTATGGTCTGTCTCTCTCTTTTCATCTCCACCTTTTTTCTCTTCTTTTTCTGCGTTGATCCTTCCTTTTCAGAGATAAGACCATTTAGCCATAGCTCATCTCAAAAGCACATACTTTCTTTCTCTATGGAAAAGTAGTTAGGGAGATAAACAACATAGGATTTCAACATAAATGTTTACATGTCCATAAACTTAAAGCATCTTTATTAGCCAGTGTTCTATGTACACAGTCATCAGTGATACTTTACTTTGTTATAGTTCCCTTGAAATCAAGGGAAAGAGGCTGTTGGGGTGCTCTTTTATGGTCCTATTCCTTAGAGTTTGCTGTGCTTATATAGAATTTTTCGGTGTAATATGGTCAATTCAAATGCAATTTCAGCTGGAAATTTATTCTGATTGACTAGTTTCACTGGCAAATGGGGTTTTCTGTCTTTTCAGTCCTTTCAGTGATGAAGTTGTTTATGACACAAGAACACTACTGTTGTGGGTTTTTTTAGTGGGGAAAACTTATTTTCTCTGTAGTTCACTAAACGACTGAAATATTTGAGTCACATCTTAATAAAGTTTCATGAAATAGGATATTCTTTTCTCCCATCTTCTTATACTCGTATTGTGCCTTATACAAGTATGTTAGTTTTGTATTATGGTCAGTTTTGCACAGAAGTTATTTTCTGCACAAAAAGCAAGAGATGAAAGATGAAGCTCTGTGTCCAGTTTATTTGTTCTCAGAAGATGACAGATTGTTCAGAAGGTTTTCAAGAAATGGCTGATAGAATAGAAACAATTATATCATCTTTCCTAGAATGGCTGAACTTGTAGTTACAAGGCTGAGAAGTTGAGGCTGGCTTGTGAGCTGGTGTAAATCAACATAAATCCTCCTCAGTAAAAACTATGCTGATGTAAGGATCATCCTTTTTATTGGGTGGCAGGATACTAATGAATTGCTACATCAGATTGCACTATTTAAAAAAAAAAATCAGCTATTTGAAGGTTTCAATGGCGTTTGCACTAACCAGTACCTTTCAAAAGTCACTACCAAGGTGATGTGCCAAACGAGACTATAACAACCCATTTATAAATTAACCTGAACACATAGAATATGCCAGGACAAAATATATTAATATAAGTCGATACATTTTCACCTTGACATAATTCCACAGGAAGGAAATAAAGCAAAGTTAATCTTAAAATTAATTCAGCCCAGCCTACCAATTAATCAAGTGTAGCACCAAATAGGCTTTTGGCCTCACACAGAGTATCCTCTTTCTTATCTAATTCTAGAGATAAATGTCCAATCACATACCTTTGATATCCAACAAGAGGATTAAAGGCAGAACCTTGAATTTGGATCTAGATTTAAAGGCAGTACTCTGTTTAGAAGAAAGACCACGGTAACTGAAGGTCCCTTTTGGTACTCATTTTGTACCTTTCTACTGCCTTGTTTCAGTAACCTCAAGTCTCTTCCTTTCCCATTTCATTAACTGCTTCATTCCTTCCTCTTTGGCAGTATAAAGATTTAGATCTGGGCCCAGATTTTGCTATAAAAGCAAAAAAATTGCCTTGATTCTGAGCTCCCCATCTTCCCAAAGTAGGAACCCATCCTTGTGCCTCAGTATCCCTTCTATCCTACTACATACCTAAACTCCCTTAAAACAAAACCCCAGTCCAATTTCTAGTACCTTTTCCCAACCTTTTTGGTACACTTTCTGTCACATCCTCTTTGTTCCCTTTCTCCCCATTTCCTTGCAATTTCCTAAAACTTCAGAAATCAGCGTGACCTTGTTATTGTACAGGCTGAGTGTTTTCTGTGAAGCAGGACAGCATCAAGAGGAGGGAGTAAGGTGAGAGACATCAGAGTCAAAAGGTGATGCTTAAGCCATTCTTACTGTAAAAGCACTGAGCAGATGTAAACTGGAAATATGAGGAGCAAGTTCAGTGCACACTGTAAGAAATTTTCAAGTGTGAGAAAACTGCGTGGATCCATCAAAGACTCAATTTGTCAATGCTGAAATACATTCTCCTGAGGTAATCTCTTGCTAATTTTTAGCAAGTCACAGGACTGTGTGACTTGCTGTGCATAAACTCATTCACTTCCATAGCACCTCAGTTTTGAATGTCTAGTAGAAGAGTGTATTTTTACACGAAAGCAAAAGTATGAACATTTACTAAAGGTCAAGTAAAGATAAACTTTGAACCTGAATGTGCTCTCCCCTGTGGTGTGTAGGTCTTGTAGTATTTCATTATTAAGATAAGGTGAAGAGCATCACTACATCATATTTGCTTTTTTGCTAAAGAAAAATACTTGGTTTAAGAGCCTAATTTCAATATCAACAAAATAATAATAAAAAAGTGAAATAATTAAAAAAAAGTATTTTAAGTTCATTCTTTTATTTTTGCTTTAATGCTAGGCCTAGAAGCCCTACCATCCTTATTTATTCTTTTATCTGCAGCTGCATTTTATGACAAAAATAAGAAAGGAAGCTGTTTAAACCATATCCCTAAAATGACCAAATCAGTTTTATCTAATGCCTCAAAGCTTTATATTTATAG
>NW_020956078.1:7043-18011 GCF_003031625.1 Empidonax traillii
TTTTAAGTTCATTCTTTTATTTTTGCTTTAATGCTAGGCCTAGAAGCCCTACCATCCTTATTTATTCTTTTATCTGCAGCTGCATTTTATGACAAAAATAAGAAAGGAAGCTGTTTAAACCATATCCCTAAAATGACCAAATCAGTTTTATCTAATGCCTCAAAGCTTTATATTTATAGCTAAAAAATCCAACCCTTCAATTTTTAATTTTTATTCAATTTATCAAGCAATTTACAGGATGCCACAGAATCCAGACGGCTTTCCAGCTGACCACCTAAAGAGATGTAACACTGTTTCCATAATTAGTGTCACACCATACAATATTTTGAAATACTACTCATATTTTAAGAATCTAAAGAGGGCTTCGGCCATCGACCAAAAGTGGAAAGGAAAAAATGCAGGCCTTATGTGTGCATTCAAAAAGAAATAAACTGAACCCAGAAATAGTTATTTTCTCTACCTAGTAATTATACAAACACATCTTTTATTTATAAATGTGTTCTATGCTTGACTCCTTGGAGTGCTGCATAAATGCTCAGAATAAAAATGTTGGAATGAGGCCAGATGGAAAAACAAAATGTCCATCAGAAGTGGAGCAAACAAGAATGGTGCATTCTAAACTAATACTGCTCTTCCATTCAAAAACTGGATTTACACTCAGGAGTACAGTTCTTCTTTATCGACCTCTTTGGGTTTTCACAGTTTCGTTTATAACAAGCTGTCTCCTGTTGTATCACAGAAAGCAGATTCTCAGGACCAGGTTATATCACAAGGTTTATATCAACTTTTTCTTGTTACTAAAGGTAAACTGAGTATACGTTATAATTAGGGATTGGGAATAAATTATTCAGGAATTCCAGGTAGGAAGTCATCACTGTTTTGGAAGTCCTTGTTTGGAGCCATGAGGATTGTTTGATTTTTTAACTAGCTGGGAATGAAGGTGAGAAAAGTTGGGAGGGATGGAAGCAGCTTTCCTTACCACAGCGGGAAACTTATATTCAGTGCTATGTAAGTCACCAGGATCATTAAATTAGGCTGTACATTTTCATCCATAGCTGATATCTTAACTGGTGCTTCAGCCATTGCATAAGCCCCTTTCAAGTAAGCTTCTAAACTCTGCAATTCTTCAGGATTGTATTTGTTAACAAGCCTGAGTGACTCATAGACTGCTCATGGCTCCATCCTTTAGAAGGAGGGGGTGAACCCAAAGAACTGCTTTTCCTGCGGTAGAGGTTTTGAACTGGCTTGGCCAAATCTCTGTTTAGATTTTGCTAAGGAGATTATATCATGTAGGATCTATTTGCCAACAGTGATGTAGGTATTTCAGTCTATCTTTTAAAGGTACTGTACACAGGTCTGCAGTATGTAGCCAGCTTTTGAGAGTAGTTGGTATGCTTTGCTCAGCACCATGTGGCCTCACAATGGCCTCATCTTACTGTGTCGTGAAGGTGTAAGCCCAGAAAATACTGCAAGTTGAGAGTCAGGGCTAGGCCTGCTGGATACCCATAGCATGGCAAACAGCTTCAGCTGGCTGTAATTAAATGGAAGCAATAATGGTGGAGAGGAACTATGTGTAGCCAAGTCAGGTCAGTAATGCTTCCATCCTCTCAGCATCTTCAACCATGAATTGTGTTCCTCACAGACATCATCCTAGCATCTAGAGGAAGCATTCCCTTCCTATATTTAAAAAAAACTACAGTGGGAGGAATAACTAAAGACATGAGCCCCTCCCTGCTCAACTGATCTGAAACAGGGCCTTGAACAAAGATGGTCCAAGCAGGAGGTAGGTGCCATTGCCTCCACAAGCTGTGGTTTCTTCCTTGGTGGAATGGCTTCTATTTTTTTAGATATTGAAGAATTAAGGACTGGCTTATGGCTCCTCTGTAGAGCGTTTCTCCAGAGACTGGTGGCCCAAGACCTCTATGTCAGTCGTTAGATAATTACTTAGACAAAACAGAACTACTCCAGGAAGATAAATTTAAGTGCTTCCTTAAAGAACAGAAAGTCAGAGGGGAGAGGATATACAGGAAAAGGCAGGAAATTGGAGTATAAGGCTGCAGCAAAGCAGTTCTGCTGAGATTTAATGTGACTGTGCTGGAGCCAAGCCCAGCACCATTGCTGAGCAGGGCCCATGTCCCTGCCCCTGCCCCTCCTGCACAGACAGCAAATGTGCTGCTGCCCCTCTGTGCGAGTGGGGAGACTGCAGTGACTGCACCGGGGTGGCAACAGGAACACACACACCAGCACTAACTGGGTCTTAATAACAACTGTTACTGCTGGACAAGAGAATGGACAATCCAGTCAAATTCTTGACTCCAGTCCTTAAGAGCAGATTTCAGTAAAGATTAGTGGGTCTGAGATTTTAATGGCATTGATCTACAAAGACTAAAGAAGCTCCCTCTGATGTCCTTTAAGCTAAGGTAACTGGTTTTCTTAGAAAGTTTAAGCTTTAACTGCTATTCTAGCAAGAGCCAGTGTGACTTTGTAAAAGCCTTGTTAAACTGGTTTGCTTTTACCTCTTAGCAGCATTTTATGATTGTTAAAAAATGTCAGTTCTCAAATGTTTTTAGTAAGGAGAAACAAAACAAAAATCCTAAAATTCTTTTAGGGATCAATAATTACAATTAAATTGAATTTAGTTATAGTAATTATTAAAGCTTTGGACTGTTAAACTCAAATAATTAAATGGCATTGGCCATTACAATTTCTGACAGAAAAAAAATACTGAATGTTTTTTCTATCCCTTTATGTTTTAGCTAGATTGTCAAAGTGTTGGCTGTTATTTGGAGTTGTCTTAAGCTTCCTAAATTCTATGTTCACACCTCTTTTCTTTGAAATCTACGTTATTCACCATTATAAAGTTTGGCTGTCGTAATAACTATATGACCTACTATAAGCTTTTAAGCATCAAGGCATGATTAAACACATCTTTCATTTGGTAATGTTGTTTTAAAGCATCACTAAAACACGATGTCCATGACACTTTCTTTAAAATACTGGAACTGAATTAATCAAAGGAGATGATTTTTTTTATGTACCCCAAAAATGGCAGAACAAAATTTTACATAGGCTAAGATTACCTCCTGTATGATGTCGTTAGTTAAATTAATCCTAATGAACTTTGGGCTAATATTTGAAAATCCAGTTAACAAGTTTTTTCCCATCAGAAGATTGCTCATATTAATTAAATCAGTATCTCTTTTTTTTTTTTCTTTCTTTTTTTTTTTTTTTTTTTAAACTGTACATATCCTGGAATAATTTCTAAGTATTAGAGAAACATTTTGCCATATTAGAGTCTATGCATCATGTTCAGAGACTAATCTGAAAAAAGAGGTGGTTATTCACTTAGATGAATTCATTTAAGATGAAAATTCTGAGGAAATGCTACATTTTTGGGAGGTACAGTTTCTCATAATATTTAATATTAAATATTTCTGTGTCAGTAGAAGTGCCACTGCCTTTTGAAAAAGATTTGAAGACAATGGTTACACTGTTTTCATGGATCTATAATCATTCAATAAGAAGTAGAATGGTCTACAATTTTTTTTCTATGTGTCTTGTACTATGTTCATTTCATGGTATTTAAGCAGTTCAAGACTACTTTGAGTTATCTATCATTTATAACATAAATGCAGATCATTGATTTTCAAATCCTCTGACAAGAGCGGCAATTGTTTTTTGTTGTTCCATGTCTCTTTGTAGGATATTGATTGTATGGTTGACTACCTCAGTCCATATCTTGAGTTTTGGCCTAAGACCTTAGCTTTCATGCAGACAAGTTTTACCCTTTTTCTTCTTACTTTTTATACCATTTTTCTTGCTTTACCTTTTTTAGAAAATGTATTTTGCCTGTGAAACAAAGCAATATACAGCCCCAAACTGTTGAGTAATCATATGCCATAGTTTATACATACATATGCATATATATACTGCAACGAAATTTTTAAAAAATGCCTAAGGTAAGGCTAGAATTGTACTGTACTGTGGATAGTTAACTTTATTATAATGGGAGATACAGTAAAAATGGAGGCAGAATTGGTTCCATATTATCTAGGCTGCACAGGGCTGGATAAATTTGATGCTTTTTTAGGTACTGAACTGGCTGGAGAAAGTGCACTGAGAAATCCCACAGCTATTCTTGACAAAAGCAAGAGTTAACTCTTCCTCTGAAATCTTGGAACATATGAGAACACAAACATGGAAAGAGTTGAAGGGATTTAGTAGGTTCTACCATAACAGTTGAGAAATGAAATAAGAATGCTTACATAGAAGTAGAAACTACAGGATGATAAAAACTGTATACCTTCATTACTATTTCCACTTTGAACCAATATGATTTCTAAATTACTGTGAAGTCTTAATAGATCTAGATAATGCAAAGTAGAAAGATTATGAAACTGTCTAGCATGGGTCTGAGACTGGTTACAGAAATAATGACTCCAATGACTTTTCATCATGTTTCCATAAAATGTACCTTTGTAATAGTGTGACTGGGTTTTTTAACTAAATTTAGCCATTAGATACTGAAAAAAAATCCTCATAATGCTGTATTTCTTAACATTCAACACCAATTTCCAAAACATGCAGAATCCCAGGACCAACATACAAAACATGACTGAAATTGTAAATCTGCATACTTTACTACAATAATTGTCTCTATAAACTTGAAAAATTTTTTACAAAAAGCCCAGATTGCCTAACTACTTATGGTAATTCTAAGTTCACATCAGGGGCTATGATTTTGCATATTTCTGCTTTCAAGAGCATATCTTTGGTATTTATTGTATGCAGAAAATAACATATATTTCAGGAAAAAATAAAAATTAGATTTAGGGCTAATGGTACACTTTAAAAAGTCAGTACACCAGTACTGAAATAATCCAGTGACCTAGCATACAAACTGCATGCCAAACAAACAAAAAAAGAAAAATTCCAGGTCCAAGTCATAGAAAGACCATAACTTAAACCCAATTAAACTAAGCATTAGTTATTCGTTTAACCTCTTTAACAGATGTAAAATCAGATTTCTTTTCCTTTTCATAGCTTTTCTCTTTATAACAAAACAAAGAACACAAGAGGCTTCTAAACAGTTTAATGAGTCCGTGTCTCTCTGTCATTCTCAAGATACAGTCAAGTTTCAGGCTTTAATATCCCCGGCAATCTTGAAGTAAATCTTCACGTCTTAAAATAGAAATTGTGATAGAAGTTTCTATCAAAGCCACATCCATACAAGCAGGCACAGGTTTGTCAACAGAACTGGCACGCCATTCATGGTACATGAATTGGTACATGATTTATGCCTGTAACTCGTTTGAAGTTTGGCTTTTCAGCCTGTAGGCCAGAATTCCATAAAAGGAAATGTAAATAAGCTTAGTAATATACAATTTCATGGCACACTTAAGAATTTACCTTCAGGTTTTGGCTTGGGGTTAATCTCAATTAGGATCACAGATATGGGTTTAGATATTTTACGTAAATCATGTCATGGAAGTTTTCCATCACTGAAGAAGGGAAAAGGCATCTTATTAGGGTGCATATTCTTTTCATTACCTTCTGGATGTATCTGTTTCTCTCCCTTGATTAGAAAGGGAGCATAAATAAGTGAAGTTTAGAAAGTAACTAATTTGAGGATGCCTAAAATTATGTGACATAGATCCAGCCCTTAGGGTCTCAGCCTATTCCACTATGTATCAGTAGGCTTCACATTGCATCGATCCCAAGAAGGACACATCATCTTCTCTTCTGTTTACCAACCGGTGTTTTGGGCTCTCTAAATTACCAAGTATTAAACTTAGGAAATCACAATGAGAAAATTAAAGCTGTGAAGACAGTAAAAGAAATCAAAATGTACAGACAGCCATTTTAAGTCTAGAGGTTTTGATTTTATTTCAGTGCTCTGAGAAAAAAGATTGAGAATGCAAGAGTCAGAGACCAGTGGAGGCAAGAATTCTTTACTTGTTCACTGTTTTGTTGTGTACCTACGATCATGATTTCACTCTTAACATGGAAACAGCTACTTTAAAGTACGATTTGAAAACAGCTTTCAGTGCAGGACTTCCTATTTCAAAAGGTTTAAATCCATGAAGAAGGGTTTACTGCATGGTACAGGTTATTTTAAGATTTTTCCTGGAGTCCTCTAAAATGCAGAGTTATTACTGATATTGACTATCTTTGTTTTGTATTGCAAGGTAGCAGTTCTTCTTAGAATGGAAAAAAAAAATCTCCAGCATAGTTCCCATTTTCCTTTCTGTAGCTTCACATCTCAAGGAGTTTGATTTCCTGATTTTGAACACATTTTGTGTAGCTCATAAGTCATATTTCTTATTCTCAGTAAAACACAGCACATAAATACATGTTAGTGTTGCCTAAAGGTTTCCAGATTGAAAACAGCTCAATTACTTCAGTGCTACACAAGCAAATAACTTATCTGACATGCATTTCAAGGCCAGGTAACTTGATTACCTCTTTATGGTGCAGAAACACACCATCATTGCTTACCAGATGCAAGCATAGTGCCAGGCTGTGTGGAACTTTATTCTTGTCTAGAGATCATCCAAATACACCTAAATGGCAATGTTTTTTAAGATATACAAGTTAATTTAGAAATGAAAGAAAATTTAACTTACATCCTCAACTACACAACTGCATGGGATTGAAATCTGCATCCTAGTAACCATCTTATGGATGTATAAAATGTTGTGATCCTTTTTGAGCATGGATAATTGAATCACTTTTCCTGTAAAGCATCAGAGCACAAAAAGAATGGAGACAGTCTGTGTGCATTGACAAATGCTCTGGTTCTGGTCATTCAAGGAATACGGCTTGGATTGCCAGGCGTGAGGATTTTCTCATCCTTTATATCTGGCTTGAAAAAGAACTGAGAGGTCCCTTGGCACAGCAGAAGAGAACATTTCTAAAGCTAAAGAATGAATACCAGGAATGTCCATCTTTTAAGACATTACATATATCTTCTGTTGTTAAGTACAGCAAAATTCAAACCAAATGTACTTCTTCCCAAACACCTCATTTCTGCACCCCCCCCCCCATTGAGTAGTGTTAGCTTATTGGTATTTTGATAAACATATGGACTTTTTAATAATTTTTTCACATTAAAAGGCATTTTAGAGACTGATGGGGTGATATAATCATAGTTGTAATATTGCATTTCTCTGCAGAAAGTAGTTTGTATCTTCCACTTTAATCTGTGGAGAAAATTTATCAGTTTAAGTGAACAGCACATTTATAGCTGAAAGTAAAGTAAAGCTGAAATAAATGGCTAGTAAATTGTAATAGTCACTTAGAGAAAGCAAGACAGACTCTTCTAAATGGAAAATACTTAGTTCCAATAATATTCACGAGGCTCAGCACCATAAGGTGCTTTACTAGGGGCTAAAGCAGTCAAACCACCTCTGTTTCATTGTAAACTGGATCATTGGTGGAGTGATCGAGGTGCATGATATAAATGTAGATTTAGGCATCTTCTAGCATTCATTATTTCTGGTTAAAGAGCTTCTCTTGAAGTCTTACTGAGTTTTGTAGAACTTTAGCAGAAGAATACAGGCAAAACTACAGTGGGAATTAGTAATAAAATATCATTCCTCTGATTATATAAACATGGACTCAAAATGGATCTGAAGATCACTTCAAGTGAAATCTAGCTGATATCCAGGGTACTGACCCTTGTAGTTTTAACTTGAAGTGTTGTTCTGAAAATGCTGATGTATATGCTATACAAGGGCAGTGGTTCTAGATACTCATAAAAATACATCTCTTTGGTCAGCTAAAGGTGTTAAACAGTTCTGTAAGAAATGAGTAGCCATGTATATTGTTTATCAATAATCTGTTATTAGTGTTTTTCTTTTTTCCTGGTCTTACACAGGCAATGAAATTTATACCCTGTTTCATCTTAGTGTTGCAATTATTAATCAAGTGTAAATGCCTGGAAAATATGGGCCAATCAGACTATACAGCAAAACTTTGTTGATGTTTGTGAATCAGAATTTTGTGCTGAAACACATGCAGAGCCATGTCTTAGCATGAGAAAGGAATACAGAGTTGAATGTAGACCGGAGCCATCTGTTGTATGTTTACATGTTCCCTTATGCTTTAGAATCTAACAATATGGTGTGAATCAAATAAATGATAAAATGAGGTTAACAAATATTAAGTTTATTAGTACCACAAAAAATACATTAAAAACCATAACTTTCTTATTATAAAAGCACTAAGCTATAAATGGTGCACCCTCACGTCAAACACCTCATCTAGTGCTCTTAATATCAGAAGATACATAAACATATCATCTTAAACATTTTAGTTCTTTTTATGGGCATCATTTTAAAATTTGAACCAATATATCTCTTTCAGATTGCAACTACAGCTTGAAGAAAGTGATTTTCATACAATGAATTAGCAACTCTATGAAGTTAATAATTCATTAAATGTGAAATTATACATGCAGTGTTGGTGTTTTCAATTTATATAACTATTTTTACACATGTAATTACCACAAATTTATGTGGTTAACTAACTGTGAACTGGGTATGGTTCTTCAAACTGAACCAGTACTTTATGAGTAGTTGGGCTGGTGAACATACTATCTTGACAGCCCCAAAGTCTAGCTGGCCTGAAAAACCTCATGAGCTGAACACTGTGCGGAGTCACCAGCTTTCCAGCCTCAGACCTGCCATGTGCTTCACCTGCAAACTGCTTCTGACTGCTCACTGAAGCCAGTAGATATGTGCAGGCATGTGACATCCCACCAGGCTCTGGCTATGCCTGCCACCACAATCATAACATAATTATTGACAGTGCAAATCTGGCCTTTCAGAAGGTCTCAAGATGGCCCTCAAAATGCATTGAAATTAGTGAGGCTACCGTAGCAAATAAATCCCAGCTGTGACATTATCTGAGGTGTTCCAAATTACAGATGAGGATTTTTCTGTGTCATTTCTACTTTTTCCTCCATCAGGATGTAGGGGTTTTCAGGCAATCAAGAAAATATTTTAGGCATTTAGAAGTGCATTGTGTCTCACTGAAATTTAACAGTCAATATATGAAAGCAGAGCTGAAAATGTGATTATCACTTGAAGAGTAATCTGAGTCCAGCCTCTTTTAAAGGAAAGAAAGAATGCAGTCACTATTCCAATGTCTCTTTAATTTAATACTTTTGCAAAGTATACAGAAAATACCTGTGAATAAAGCCAATTTAAAACCTAGAATTTATTCTACTATTTCCATGTTTGTTTAAAAAGTATTAGTTTTTACAAACAACAGAAATTCCAGTGGTAACTTGCTTATTTTCCAAAGCATGCACATATGTCCTTAATGAGTACCAAAGATGGAATTATTCAGGAATAGAACAGATTTGAAATCATTCTTCTAATGACAAATAAAAGTTTAAAGGAACTATGGAACAGCTGAAGGTTATCTTCAATCATCCCTATCTCTGATAAAGTGATTAAATCTCTGACATAAACTTTTAAATTTTCTTGAAAATTTAGACTTGAATAAACACCAAGCTACATAAAAAACCTTTAGTGCTTATTGTCAGACAATTAATACATATTGACTTCAGTTAATAATTACTCATTCTACTCATGTATTTCTGACTTATCAAAAAAAGTGTTTAGCAAAAAAGGATTCCTTTTATTTTGTTACCCAAACCACAAAAATAGAAAAAAAATTTACCTCTTTACTGAAATATTTATATGAAAATAATTGCAAGTTTCACTGATTTTAAGTGAGGTTCATACCATCATTAACTATTTTTTTTAAAAAAGGGAAATGTTCAAGTTAAAGTATTTTTCATCTGTTTTACAGGCAGCTGTTTTCAAATTAATTTTTACTTGATCTTTAAAATGTAACTTTTAAATTCAAAATAATTAAACCAAGACCAGGAAAATAAAAAGTAACTCCAATAAAATATTTTTGTTGGTTAATGTATCATTACAAGGTATTTATAGTTAGCATCTGATATAGATTTGAAAGATTTTGCTCAATTTCACTCACAACCTACCTGAGGGACAATTTAGAAAGTACAGTTCCTTATCTTCAGATGAAGAAATGAAATACAGAATAGACAACTTTGATGATACACTGGTTGACATAATCTGAGCTACAACAGCTGACCATGTTTAAATTTTCAGAATACCCAAAAATATGCAAACGACTCACACAAAACTAAAACAAAGACAAACAAAAACCCACTAAAAAAGGCAAGCAAGCAAACAAAAAGCACAACCCCAACCCTAACATTTACAATGTTAGGTCTGGATTTGGTCTTGCCAAAAAGAAGTGAGGGGGAAGATAAGTGCACATTGACATCCGAGAAATGGGCAATTTATTTCCTCTCTTACCCATTATGAAAATGGCCAGGTCAGTATCTTCAGCAGAGCAAGAGTACCTACTCTGTTCAAGTGTGGCAGCTAGCAAAACTGGTGAATTGTTCAAAGGCACTCCACTTGCCTTATATTTTATCCTAATTCACTTATGTAGTGAGCAAAAAGCTTTTATGCTTGGTGGCCAAGCCTTTGCTGTGTAGGGAGAGCAGTGCAAGCAGCAGTCAGACCTGTCTGTCCCAGCTGTGGTGTTGTGCAAACCTCGTTCAGCTTTTTCACGCTTGCATAGCAACAGCCTTTAACGGTGCATAACTGTGCCCTTCTTGGGATTATTCATCCATCACTTCAAAAAACACACATAGGATCCTCATTAAGATTTGCTTTATTTACCCCAGCAGTTATTGACTCTGTTCCCCTTTATGATGATGTAAATCACTTTTATAAAGGGATTTAAATTAGTGTAAAAGAACTGGGAGAAGACGAAGATCAGAGTTCTTCCATTTCTGGAAAATGAACAATATTATTACTCTTAAATGAGTAGGGAGGCTTTTATGCATTGATCCAAACTTCTGTAAGTCTCACCTTTCAATATTACTGTAATTATTAAAAAAAAAAAAAAAAAAAAAAG
>NW_020956078.1:18036-58744 GCF_003031625.1 Empidonax traillii
TTTAACCCCTTTGGGCATGAGGCACCCTCTTAGAGAGATGCTGAAGATCATTTTCCATCCTAAATGTATAAATCATGTATGTGTAAAAGACTACATCATGGGTAAAACAGATGAATCCATCTGTACCCATACCCATGATGTATGGATTTGTTTATTCAGATTTTATGTACAGTTGCTACATTTCGGGATTGGTGAACAGCTGGAAAAGCAGCAGGTTGCCACAGCCATATGGAGAAAGAAAAATTTCATATGTTTTTTGTGTCACACAGAGTTCAGCTTAGATGCAGTGCTAGATGGGTCATTTAAACTTTAGGGGCAGTGAGACAGAATGGGGTTTGAGACTGAGGGCTGGCCCCTTTAAGCATATACCGTTAAATGTTATTGTCCATTTCATCAGCAACTTCTGGCTATTTTCAGTAACCTCATCTGGGCTATTCATGTGAATAACATGAGAGGCTGACACCCTAACTTGATTAGTTTGCACCTTCAAGGTAATTAGCTCCTTATGTTCCTTTGCTAGAGGCAATCTGTGTTATATTCCTGGCAGTTACACAGTTGTCTTCCCTTCTGTCCATGCCCCCTTTTAGGTTACTTGGGAAGGTAGATTGTGTTCTAGAATTATTGCTGCTCTGCTCTGTAGAGAAATAGGTTAATGAAAGTATACTTTTCATGGAAAGAGGGTGGGGAACAAGAGGTACCTGAAGTACAAGTAAGAACAGCTGTGAGTCTCTTTGCTCATGGTTGCAGTTTTGAGATTCTCTTTTTATCTGAGATCTACTTCTCATTTAAAATGGCTGAGGAATAGTATAAAATTACAGGTTGGCAAATATTAGGACTCAGTTTTAGGACCTAAGGATTTAGTAAGTTAGGACATTGATTCCTCTTGGGTTTTGACCTTGATAAAAAAATTACAAATTCACTTACATAGCAGCATGTTTATTCTACTATATTTTAAAGAGTTTTTTACTTTATATCTTTCAGATATGGAATGTTTTAATGTAGTGCTGAGGACATTTAAAATTGTTGTTGTGCTGTGGTTGCTGTGATGAAGAAGTAGAAAACTCTTGTTACGATACAAATTGCTAGAAGAGGACAACTTCATTTTGCTTTCAGAGTGAGCAATATGGGTAGGTCACCTATAGATGCATAAAGGAAGCATCAGAACTATTATAACAGTCACTGGGTTACAATGTCTCAAAAATTACATTAAGAAGCAAATTAGGTGGTGTTTTCTAAAACACTGTGATTTAATAAGATAAGATATCTCAAAGTGAGGTCATTCACACTGGGAATCATAATACCAGTACATTAAAGGGAAGGTCACTTTTATGTAATGTTACTCACATAAATTCCTAAAAAATTACTATTGTGGTAAGGCCTTCTGTGAATCTTAGCATTGTATGACCTTTATTTGTGTTAGCATTATAACTAAAAATCCATTAATATATGAGAGCCTAAAAAGGTCATTTTCTATCCTTTTATTTTATTATTTAAGGGTTGGGGGGGGGGTTTACCACATATTGCCATGCCACAGAGTCACTGTAAAAAATGTCTTACATGTAAAATATCTTACAGAATATTTTCTTCATGAGATTGACTTCTATAGCACAGTCAGGTTAAAAAATGGAATTTCTAGATTTGTTTTTGGAATGAAAATATTTTTCAAGAAAAAATATTCAATTCCCAGCTTGTTTGTCATCCCATATGCCAAGTGGGCATAGCATACCCATTCCTATAAACTGTTTTGAAAAGACCTTAAATCCTTGCAGTAATATTTCTGTGTTTTTTTTTTTTTTATAGAACCTGTTATTAAAAAAGCATGAAAGCATAGCTGTGCTTTAATGAATGATTGGGGAGCTTTTTTTATCCCCTCAAGATTACTTCACTGATATGACTAAAAAAGCATCGATGTTCTTCAAAATGCTGTAATAAGACTGGAAGGGCAAAAGCAATTTTGAACAATAATTCTCTCACAAATTTTCTAGAATTTTTGGAGTATATCTCTGTGGATTTTCACAGAGAACAGAAAGTCCAGAACATCATAAAATGTTTTGACAGCACACTTTTAAATGGGAAGTCTTCTAGGAAAATTACTCGAGACATGCATCTAGACATTGTGAAGATCAAGTATAAATTGCTGCATGTTTTTCACTGTTTTTCATGAATGCAAAAATGCCTTTTTTTTTATCGTGAGTGAAAAAATGGTATACATCCACAGTGTAGATTTCTTTTTTTTTCCTCTTGAAGGGTATGATATCCTCTGATCTCTAAATGACAATCATTGTAGTATTATTACTATGCATGCCATGCTGAGTGTCAGGCAGCATGTAAAAAACATGAGGACCAATCATTAGTGGTGCCATTGAAACAGAAGTGCTGCTGCAGTCACTAAGTTTTCCAAAATTTAATGCTATCTGGGAACCTGGTCCTTGATTCCTAGTATTTGGGGAACTCATGCTCTCCATCTAAAAAGATCACAACAAATGAGAGGGATAAATAGCCCTACATCATAGAGGAAATTAAGGATTACATCACAATTTATGACACGGCTTAATTAACAGTCCTGCAAGCTCATTGGAAAAAGTCATGGTGGATTTTAAGATGTTTTTTCAAGCGTATATTTGTCCCCCCATGGCAACTGTTTAAGATTGACTTAAATTGTTTTTCTTTAGATGTGCACAGTTTTTCTATTTTTTTTCAGTATTTTTCCCATTTTTTTCTTGAAGTTTCACTCAATTCCTGGTCTTCCAGTCTCTTCCTGTGCCCACCACTGTCTCTTTCCTCATAACATCTGAGATGAACTAGAAGGGTGAGTCAGGGTAGGCTCTGAATGCACAGCCAGAAGAGCTGAGTGCTTCTCAAATAGGGTACAAAGAGCTGGCTGTGTCTCATATCTGATATAAGCTATTTTAACACTTCATTTTCCTCTTCTTACATGAGAAAAGATGTGTCAATAGTTTATTACATTATTTAATCATTAGGCATCATTCCAGATGACCATGTCTTTTTTTTTTTTCACCTCAAAAATAATCAGTACAACTTTCTGCTGTAAATAAAGGGCATAAATTGGTGGTTAGAGCTATTTTCCTTCACAGCAGAGCAAATAATAAGGCATAAGTCTTTTCCACCCGTCCCCTTCCTGGAACAATAACAAGATGAGCCTTCAGGCTTCTGAGGTTATAAATCATCTAAATAAGAACCAAGACCCATGTTTTTCCTAATTTATCATATTGTCATTTGTTATAGATACCCCTTCATCTAAACTCTCCTAGCACTATATCTTTCTCATCTTCTTAAGGCAGTTCTCTCAATCGCTCTTATGCATCTTACATTTCTGCATTTACTCATGGCTGCTCTCACATCTACTTCCCCAACTTTGTCACTCCCACCACCCTCTCTCACCTCCTGTCTACTGCTCCAGCGTTTCCTTTCTGCAGGTCCCACCTCCATATTCAGGTTGAATAGTATCTTAGAATATTCTCAGATACTAAAATTATTGTGCTGCAATGCATTTCTCAGCCAATGACAAATTCAGCCTTTATTGTCTCACCTAACACTTAAGCCAGTATTAAATTCTTAATAATTGATGCAGATTACCTGTCACAATCCGTTACTCATCTCTGTTCTTTGTACTTCTGTTTTCTTCTACAGATCATTTTTCTTTTTTCTTTTTTTTTTTTTTGTTAGAGTGTAAAATTTACTTAAATCATGTATTTAAAATCTGATTGTGTAAACATCTGAAGATTTAAATATAGAAGGTTTCAAGGTGATTGCTTCATTTCATATCAGGTTACTGATAAACTGAACTCCTCCATTTCTTACTGGAGCATTTCCAGAAAAATACTAAATGTTTGCCTGGTGAATGCACAACCTTCTAATTTTGATTCTTGAAACAAGCTACATCAGGTCATCATTCATTTTTTACATTGATGAAAATTTCTGATTAAAATATGAAGGAGTATTAAGAATACCTTAAAATTTTCAACTTTTTGAAGTGACAGTCCTTTCTAGATGCAAGATGAAAATCTGAAAAAGAAGTAAAATTAAAGTCTCTCTTTCTCTCTCTAATAAACAGCTCTCAAAAAACAGCACAATCCCTAATGTAAAAAATTACTTCCTAAATATGATATCATTAATTTGACTTTTTGAAATATTTCTCAAATGGTAATTCTTACACTATGTAATCTAAAACCTTTATATCCTCTACCTTACTAGACATCATTAAAAATCATTGAAAGGAGCTCAGTATTAAAGTAGCATTTTTAAAATTCAAATATGTTCTCCATGGTGTGCTGCACTTTGAGAGCAAATGTTTTCAAATTTTAGTGTTTGTTCTAATGTAAGAAAAAAAATGCATAAATGCTGCAGAACTAGGACAAATATGGGTCTATAAATAGCAATCAGTCTCAGTGAAGCACAGCAACTTAATCTCCATTTGCAGCTATTCTGAGCACAAAGTTAGGTTGAAGGACATGAAACTTGTTTTGGTTCCCACTGTCTTCCCATCACTGTTGTCACTCCAAACATTGCCCTGTTCTCTGCTTGCCTTGTACTCCTCTAATCCCTCAAATTTCTCTCTCTATATTTTTCTCATTCTTGACATCTCAGGTTCCTACTTTCCTTCCTCTGATGCTCAACACAGTGGAGTTCTCCTTGAATTTTTATTCTTCTCATCTTCTGAGAACCAGATCTGTTGTCCTTAGGCTCCTTGAAAGAAGCACAGATAAAACACTTTTTAAAGGGTAGAAATGCCTTTTAAACTTGCTGAATCTTTCTGCATAAAATGAAATTGTTTTAGCTAGAAGAACGGCTGTTACTCTTTCCTAATCCTACTAAATGAGGCAGAGCTTCTTTGTATCATATAGGAACAAAACATACAGGGCTATAATTGAATATAGGACACAGAATATAGGAATATAGTATATATAATAAGATAGCACATTGGAGCATAAATTAAACTATGATGTGGAGCTGTTAGGTAGGCATGTTGCCTTTGATCAAAAGAGCTTTCAAATCAAGTTTCAGTCTACTACTGGTGTTGAGTCAAATCATTTTGTAGATAAACTAGCAAAGAGTAGAAAGAAAAGGGGCTTCCTCAGAGTTGCTTTTAGTGTCTTTCTACATTTTCTTGAAAGGTAGCAGAGCTTATTCTCAAAATAGAATTGGCAAGAGTCCTCAGCTTAGATCTCATAAACACTGATATCTCTCAGAGCTTAATACCCCCTAGAATATGATTTAAGTCTTCTCTCTGAGGCAGTTGGTCTTAGGATGTATGAACCAGTCTCCAGGGGATTTAGGATGATGCATTATTATTTTCTACAGTCACCTACGCAGCACCCTGAGGTAAGATGCTGATATGTCTAATGTCATACAGGAAGGCAGTATCAGAGCTAGGATTCAAATTGTTTCCCAGTCATATTTTTGATCCCTTCAGGCACAAAAGGCTGTCAGTCTCAAAGACTGTTACTCAAAGTGGCCAGAGCTCCACCAGTCAGTCAGCAAGAGATTGCTGTATGAATCCTGTCAGAGGCAGATAAGGAACCAAGCAGTTTTAATGGGATCATTGGTAACCCACAGCTCTGTGGTGCTGTTTACTGCCTGGGATGGCATGGACAGGAAGGGAGTGGGAGTGGTTTCTCAGTATTTTGTAAAATCTGTCTGGGTACAAATTCTATATTGTGTCTTGAACTGATGTTCTTTTCTGAGGTTTTCAAGTCTGAGCACACTGAATAGTTTGGTACGCAAGCGGGCGTGATTAGACCGACTGTCTGCAGGTTGTCCTTCACACAGAGCTTGTGCAGTCCATGGAGCACAAAAGGATTTGAGAAACCCCTGCATTCATCTATGCAGTGAAGGGCATATATAACTAACACTGCAGAAAACCAACTGCCTTTGTTCCAGGGAGCAAACTTATACTTGGTTCCTTGTTACATGCATCTAGAGCAGCAGATACCAACCTTATCTGCATCGTAGATAAGTCCTGGAGTACAAGATCAACCTGGTTTGTTATCTTGGACCCTGTGCTACTGCACACAGGGAGCTAAAGTGATTATTAGAGCAGGAAGGCATTATCCTTCCCAAGACACCACTACTTCATCTTAATCTGCTACTCTCTGTATTGTTGTTTTGCTGCTGTTTTTTACTGCACCTCCTTTTGGACTCAGTGCTGCTGGGTGGCCAGCAGTACAAGGAAGCAGACCTGCAGGAAGTAACAGCACCAAGAATTAGAGAGCTGACAGAGAATAAGGATTTCACAGAGGCAATTTCAGGGTTGGACAGTGAGGAAAGAAGAACTCAACAGCTACAAGGTTTATAAAAGAGAAATGCTGGGGAGCCAGTGTCCTAGAACAAACTGGTTGATTTAGATCTGAAGGAAAGACATTAATTTATAACAGGGGATAGGCTTAGTTCTTGCATTTTCATCATGTAGGATCCTGGTTAGATACCACTTTGCTCTGATCGAAGTAAGTTTTTTGTTCCTACTATCTCTTGCAGCCATTTACCCAGAACCTTTTTGTAAGGAGAAAAAATGGGCTGAGAAACAAATGCACATCACCAGTGTAGACATTAATGTTGCGATGTTCTTAGTTTAACAGAGTAGTGAAGAATTTTCAAAGCCTTAATTATTAATTTCTTAGTAGTAGAATTCATCAGGGTTTTTTCTTCTCTATGTATGTACTTCAGCTTTATATGATTTTGCTGTAAGGAAACAGGCTCTAATTTGTATGCTGCTTCTGAAGCATGACCTTGGTGTCTCTTGTGTATTGATTAAAACAGTAGAGATATCTGAGTGTTGAGCTCTAGTAGGTCATTTCAGTATTATGTCCATTTTAAACAGCTTTAATTTGGCTTTTATAAAAATATCACGTTGCCAAATAGTTTTTTTTGTCTGTCAGTGCAGTTTAGCCATGCAGGGCAGTTTGCAATTAGCTCATATGCTGTTCTGGAGGTCTAAAGGCACAGCTGGCATACACAAACAACCTTTCTTTCTATCCTTGCCTTTGCCTGTTCTGTCTGACAGAAAAGTTTGCTCTCATGTTCTCTCTGCCACCCTCTCCTCCCCTTCCTTCTCAAGATCTGTTGTCTATGATGGGGACCTGTAGTTTTGCCTTCTTTCTTGTATACCATGTAGCAGTGACAGACAAAAAAATGAATTTTAGATAAAGATACAAAGCCCATAAGCTCTTCTCTCTGAAGTCTTTTTCTATGGCCCTTTTTCTTTTTTAAGGACAGAACTCCATACTATCCCAAGAAATGACAGTACCTTGTGGATAGAGTAACCTTCAGTTTACTAAATAACCTTCAGTCATTTCCACCACATAATTCCTTTACTTTTAAGTATTTTTTTTATGTTCTTGAAAAAATACACAGTACTACAGTCAGTGACAGAATTTGTTTCTGTTTAACCAGTTAACCTGAGTTTTGGAAAGAAAGGATTATACGTGATGATAAACATCAGTCTGAGGTACAAAATTGTCTGTGCCCTTCTTACAGGCATTAATATAGTGATTCTGGGGTAGTCACAGAGTTTCCCTCTAAACACACAAGGAGGTGCACAGCAAGATGAGTGACATCTGCAGTAAGGGAGCAGAGTGAGAACTGCTCTTCTTAAGGTGCTTTTGTTGCTTGAGATGACTGAATTGAGGCTATTGTTTTGGTACATTATAAAACTGTGAAAGAGAAGGTTGAGAGAAGGAAGGGGAAAGAAACCTGCTTGTAAATATCATTGTCCCCCAAATGTCCTAAATATACAAGGACATCCTAAAAGAACACTAATCCTGTGACTAGCCTTCCAGATTTTAGTGGGACCACTGATGCTCAAAATTAAACATGCCCTTAGGAGCATGTCTTCACAGTGTAATGCTAAGAAGCAGCATCTCCCATTGGCTGCTGACAGTCATCTCTTTCTCACCCTGCATGCCTCCCGATCATGCAGAAAAATGCTTTCTGTGAAGCAGTGATGTAATTCAGTCTCGTAAAAGAACAGCCCTTGAGAAAACAGCCACAATGATTTTACATCACACAGAAAGGATATAACAACCTCATTTTAACTTTCATTTACACCACCCTGTTTCAGCAACAGTGAGGATTTTAAGCTTTAAAAATAAACTAAAAAGATGCTATATCACATCATTAAAGCTGTCACTAAATCATTGCTAAAATCATGGTTTTGTTATGTCTTTTGAAAATACATGGTGTAAAAATGAATGAACAGTAAGTTAATAAAGAGAATAAAGAAAGTCCTGACAAAGAAAAGGGAGGGTTATGTAAGGGAACCCTATGCACCCCCTGAAATGTCCGTGCATCTAAGATATCAATCTGTTGCAGACAGTATAGGCTGACCTTGTTCACTGGGTAAAGCTGAAATGGAAAATTGAACTGCAGCTTTGGGATCATAGGGGCAGCCAAAGGCCATCCGCCACTCAGGGACTGCCAATGCATATTCCCTGCTGACCTCATCTAATCCACAGCTAGCTGCTTTCAGTCACCTAGATAGGATCTTTAAACTGCAGCAAAGGCCTCCTTCAGGGGAGCATCTTCTTGAGAAATTTTCTGCAAAATATTGCTTTTTTGGTCACATCATGTAAGTTGTTTAAAATGATGCAAGGAAATAAAGCATTTTGAATACTGAACATATTTTTCCAATTTGTAAAAAACATGTATGTATGTAAAAAACATCTGACTGTGTACTATACTGAATTCCTGCTTAGGAATAAGTATACCATTACAAGCAGCCTCGAGTCAAAAAGTCACAGGATAAGGGCTTGCATTTCAGGTTTTCTTTAACATCTTGTTCTGATCTCCTCATTGCTCACAATTTAGTATGGCATCAAAACATCTAGCAGTGCTTTTCACAAAATGAGACAATCAAGATGTAGAAGACTGATTTTATTTTTGTCAGGATAAATGTCTCTTTAAGAATTCTCCAGTAACAGTCTTATTTCCTAATGAGAGAGGATTCAATCAAATCAATTCAAAAGAATAAAACTGTGGCATCATATCTGCCCTAAGTGTAGGCTGTTTATCTAAACAACACACAGATTATATATGTACAACCGTGCCATCAACCATGGTATCCAGCATTAGACACGTGTTGCCAGAGTTCCTGCCTCTGAGCACTGCAGCCTGTCAGAGGTTTATCCCTTTGTGCGTCAGAAGGACTTGCATCTTCATAGACTGAAACCACATGCACCCACATACATACACACTTCTATTTTTCTCTCTTCCTATTTATACCTCTTAGAGTCTTTGAAGTAAAATGTCTGATCTTTTATTGTATCAAGCATGAATGTATCGCCTATATTTAGCAACCTGAAAAAAACTCTTTGCACAGGTGCATCCAAAACCATTCTGGCTTCTAGGTATTGTTATCTATCCTAGTTTTCTTCTGAATTGTATGGTATTTTGTTTCCTAGTGTCATTTGAATGTTCTCTTTTTATTTTGTTCTTATCTCAAGTAATTTTGGATGTTTCTTTGACATTATAAACATGTTGATGCTTCCTACATATCCCTACATATTAGAGTCAATTGTTTTTCATGTTCCAATTTACTCCAGAGCGCGGCACTTCATGTAATCCTTTACATATGTCTATTGCAAGTGCTATATTACTGTAAAATCAAAATAATGCCTGTGAATATTTGCATTAGGTGCTATACACCTATGAATTGAACTTTAATTATTCACATCTCCCCAGCATGTGGAAGGAAAATGGGACACCTCTGTACTTCTTTTTAAAAAATTCTAAGTTCTTTGAAGTATTTTGAAAGATATTTTTAAGTGAGAGCTCAGTTTCTGTCCATCACAGTTATAAAAGGAAAGTGACTGAGTGTCTGTCGTGCAGAGATGATTTTGATGAGAAATTATTCCCCTCAAACACAGTTTCATTTTAATAAGAATACAATCTCTTTTTATGAATATTTATAATATTTTATATTTTTAATTATTTTAACATGAAAAATACAGGAACAAAAATTTACCAGCAAATCAAGAGGGTTAAGTACTAGCTAGATAACACATCTCAAATGAACATGTAGAAGGAAACTTTTGATACTGTGAAGAGGTCAGTCTCATTTTATTTCATATAGTGAAAAAATATATATTAAAAAGTTTTCAGATGACACCGAGAGAAGAATATTGATAAATTATGAGATAAATAGTAAATTTTAAATGATGAAATAAATAGTAAATTTTATAGAAAGTACAGAGAGAAAATCCAAATATGGTCCTCAGGTGCACACACCTATATCAATCCATAGGTAAAGTCCTTCCATGGCTTCAAACTGTAGTGTTGATACAATTCCCCAGTGATCCTGTGCTCATTTGAAAACTACATGAAATATATTGATACAGAAACAGTACAGAGAAATTTCACAAAGTTTTTAAACAAGTGAAAAGCAAAATATACATTAAAAGACCAAGGAAGCTCTATGTATTCTCTCTATAAAATAAAAACTCAAGTAAGATTGTCTGTGGCATATACTGAGGTTGTGAGTAACAGGCAAAAGCTCTATAATCAAACAGAAAGAAATTATTTTTTCCAGTGGCTAGATTTCAAGCTAGAAAAAGCTTCATCTACATTTTTAGCAAATTCCAAGGATTTGAGATGGATTCTGTTTCAAAGGTACCTTTAAAATCAGGAATAATCATTTGTTCTGAACAATATGTCACTTGGACAAGAACTAACCTCAGTGAAGCCCTGAAATCTGTATTATGTAAGTGATAATAATTGCTCAGGTCCCTTTGGGTTTATGACCTATGAATTTAAAAACCGGCATCTCGGCCAAGATGCCACCACAGAAATCAATTCCTAATGCTAATACTTGAAAACCCTAGGACATGATACTGAAGACCGGGTAGGGGTGAAGTGTTTATGCTGTTCAGCATCAGTAAAGAAAGGAAAATATACTCTGGGTAGCTTAATTCCTTGATGCTGAAATCTCATCATGCTTTGAGAAATCTTTTTTTCTGTTTCATATACTAACAAGAAGAAGCACAAAGCAAAACAAAAAAAAAATTTAACTTTTAAAAATATTTTTTCATGAGAAATGGGAGGCACAGAATGAAGATCCTCTTCTCAGGGTGAATGGAGACAGAATAACATGGCCCAGAGGGTGAAACTTTGCTGAAAATATTCAAATTGGCATTTTTTTAAAAGATCAACAATATACAACATGGAGATCAGATACAACCTTTTTCTTAGGTTAAACTTTTAACAAACTCTGCAGCCATGATGCTGAAACTCTTCCTCTCTGTGTACTGTTAAACAATAGAACATTTTTAGAACTTTATATAAATCTATCTCAGAATTTTTTTTGCAAAAATATTCTTGTGACATTAGAGAGATATGTATAATTGTCAACTCATTTTACAGAAGGGGATACTAAGTGTGAGAGAAATTAAGTAATTTGCTTGATATCATGGAGGAGGGCAATGACAGATACGGGACTAAATAGCAGGGCCTGTGATACTCATTTAAATTGCTGCTTCTGGCTGAAAATCCTATGGATCTGGCCAGTATAAGGAAACTATGGTTCATCGTCTTCACAGATGTGGTTGTATGGTTGCTTTCCTGAATCACAGGAAAGCCAGAATCACAAGTCATTTGTTTCTTAACTTAGTCCAAAAATGCACACACCTGGCCCTTATTGCATTTCTTATTTTCTCTTCCAAGAGGAATCAGGCCAATTCAGAAGGTTACACTGTCTTTAGATAAATGTTCCACAACAAACAATATGGCCTCTGATATAGTTAAGGAGATCCTTTGGCAGCAGTCCCTAAATATTGAATTGAAAGCCACATAAAAATTGATAATCTCAAGTGAACCCAAATAATAAGATCCTGTCTTGAAATTCTAGGACTAATGTTGGAATAAATTTGCTTTAAACTAGCAAGACAAGTTCTTTTGTAATTGCTGGGTCTCCCCTTTAGGCTGCATGTTTTGCTTTGAAAATGAATGTTGAAAGACAAAGTAAGGTTTGTTTGTTAAGCAATTGAAATTTCTAAACATCAGAAAGCAATAATTATCTTAGGGCAAATGTTTCAGTTTTAAAGAAAAGCGTTAAAAGTGGAATAAAAATGTTTTTTTAAAAAAGCTAAAAACACACTGATTTTACTATCTAAATACTCTGTTGACTGTTTTATAAATAGTAGTATGAGCTTTAGAATTGAACTTTGAAAATGGACACTGTAATGTTGATGTTGAAAGAGAAAGACTGTAATGATATTGTTAGAATAAGAAAAAACTTATACATCCTTTTTTACAATTGTTTTACTTTAAAAAAAATCTCATTTCATATTCATAATTGAATTAGCCATTGTAATGTTACTAATAATGTCAAGAGACACAGCAGGGATATAGAAGCTAAAAAATCTGAGAATTTTTATCTGGCCAGTAAACCTCTTTTGTATTCAGCTTCCTGACAGTTGTAATGACAGATGCCTGGTGTCAGCTGTAGCCTATCTTCTCTTACTGTACCTGCCAGCAGGAAGGGAGCTGTTCCAAAATTTACTAACAGCAGCAAGATCAGCATGACATCATAGTGAAACTTGGGAGAATATTAGACTAATCCATCAGACTAGGAACTATAATTTGTTCCATAGCTCTAAGCAGTATATGGCATTTTTCTAACTGTTGCCACAGAGAATACAGCAAGGAGCTTTGTTCCTCCAAGGATTGCTCATGTAACAGTGCAATCTTCTGATTTAAACCCTCACAAGCATGGCTAGAACAGCTTGTGGAATAAAGCACATTGATTAAATAATTCAAAGTACTGTAGAGGGAAATGATGTGTAATCCCTGTTCTTGTAATAACTCCACTTGAGATCAGGCAAGGTGGAGCACAGTAGCAGATGGAAATGCTTGATCTTTCAAGGACCAGTGCTGGGAGGTGCAGAGCTTCTCCTGAAGCTCTTACAGGAGTTACAATGCATAAGCATCTCTCTGGAGGAAGCTCCCACTTTACCAAATATAGATAGACAGCATTTTTGGTCAGGACATTTATATTGGTATTCTCTGCATTCTATACATAGCTGAGTTCCTTTTTATGGCTTGTTCTCTGAGGGGGGTATTCACACCACCTAACTTCTGGCATCTAACTCGGGGACCTAAATTAAGTTTGTGGGCTCCATACTTGGCATCACTTGAACAGGCAATTTAGAGTTAGTCAGCCCTAAATATCTGCTATTTGAAAAAGGTGACAAGCAACTAGTGTAAACTGTAGTACAAGATCTTTATTATTGTGACAGAGAGTGTATCAAAATATTGTACCTGGATGAACATACACATTTTAATCAAGGCATAAAATCATAAATAGCAAGTGTCAAATACTGAAGGCAGCTCACTTTGCTAAAGGTAGATTGATGGAAACATATATGTGTAGATATGTTTATTTAAGTGATATGTCTGTGATATTTAAGGTTTTGGCATTCACTGCTTAACTTGGAACCAATAACTTTATTTCAGAAAATGAAGTTTAATCAGTTGGAAATATTGTCATTGCTTTTAGTAATTTTGCTGTCTTTTTAAGGCCACTTGTCTTTTTTTTTTTTAATATTTCATTATGTGTTTGGCTTTAAATGTGTTTTGTGCACACTTTTTAACAAAAAACCTCACTGAGGCCAATAAGAGCTGCCAAAGTGCAGCGTCTTTAAAAGTGATCCACCTCTATGCAAACCCTTAGGCTATGGAGGTTCACGTTACAAGTCTAAATGCACATCTACAGTTTATAATAACCAGTGATAGTGAGCCTATGGCATGCATGACAGAATTAGTACATGGGGTTGTCCTCAACAGCAGAGAAACAGAACCCTAGGGTCTACCTACTTCTTTTGCCTGCCAGGTGCCAAGTGACAGCAAGGGGCTGGGGAGGCTCTGGAAAACAGCAGTGGTGGGTTGAGGAATGAGAGAGAATTTGGAGACCAAATGGGAAAGGCAGTGGCAGAAGAAATAAAAAAAAAAATTAATCAAACAACCAACAAAACAAAGAAACAAAACAAAAACCTCCAAATTTTATATAAGTTCCACAAACTGTGAATATAAAGAGTATTATATTAATATTAAGGTCCAAAAGTTCTTTTTACTCTAATTTCAACCTTCTTGCATGAATGGAAGAGGGTCAAATGTAGGTAACCTTAGTTAGTAAGGAAATTTCCAGGTCAAACTGGAAGATATCTGGCGAATTTAAGTGGCCTGGATCCCATCCTTAGTACTCAGATTTTTAAATGCTGAAATGAAGTATGAGGTACTATTCTCACACAGTCACAGATGACTGAGGTCAGAAGGGACCTCTGGAGGTCACCTGGTGCAAGCCACTTGTTCAAGCAAGGCCATTTGTCCAGGAATATGTCCAGATGGCTTTCTAATTTATCCAAAGATAAAAATTCTACAGTCTCTCTGGGCCAACTCTGCTGGTTCTTGCTCACCCTCATGGATAAAAAGTTTTTCCTGATGTTCAAAGAGAGGTTCCTGTGTTTTGGTTTGTGCACATCCCCTTTCATGCTGTCCCTGGGCACCACTGAAGGGAGTCTGGCTCTATCTTCTTTACTCTCTTCAGATATTTGTACATATTTATGAGAGTCCTGCCAAGACTTCTCTTCTCCAGCCTAAACAGCCCCAGCTCTTTCAACCTTTCCTCACATGAGAGATATGTTCCAGTCCCCTAATTATTGTTGTGCCTCTTTAGAGGACTTTCTATAGTAGCTTCACATCTCCCTTGTCCTGGGGAGCCTAGGAATGGACACAGAACTCCAGGTGTGGCCTTGCCAGTGGTGAGTAGATTCACAAGGATGCTGTGAAGATAGAAATCTGAAATAATATGATGATTATGAGGTTTCCAATATCCTGGTGACTGGAAAACAAAATAGATCATGCAAATAAACACAGAAAAAAATCCGAGCTGAGGCAGTAAGTGCAATCTGAATTGTTACATAACCCTTATGATTTGACTTTTAGAAGAGAATAGAATTACTGTAAGGCAAGATTTCTCAAGTTTGAAAAATAAAGTACAGTGGAATCATATTGGCACACCCATGATTTATTCAGAAGACTTTGAAGGTGTTCAAGAACATGGGAAAGTTGTCATTATGATTTCTACTTTCTCTAAAGAATGCAGAAAGAGGAGTCCTGTCTCAGTGCGGATCTTATTGCAGCTATTACATTATGCTAAGGGCCCTGCCACCCCGTCCTGGTCTATGCTCCTGTCCCAGACTGCTTCAGCTTCTTGTATTTTCTCTCTAAAGCTATCCCTCTTGATGCAAACAGTAAGCAGCTGCGTCATTATCTTTCCACATCTCTGCTCACCCATCTTAAATGCTGAGAAACTGCTTAAGATCCCCTTTTTATTCAACATTGCTTACAAAAAGACCTCAAACAACCTCTCCCTCTTATCATTCCTTCCTTCCCTTTTCAGTCCGTCTTGTCTTTTCAACAGTAATCATTATGAAACAAAAGCATGCAGCTTGAAAACTGTTGACATGTATTATGACCTGTTACACTGAGGATGAAAATAGTGTCAATATCTTCACTGACTACAGCTTTTAGGAACGTAGTAACTTCCCATACTGTAATATATAAATGATTTCAAATCTTAACATTTTTTAATTGTTTTTATATTTCAGTAATTACTTTTAGCTTTAATAGACAAAGGTGTGATGCATTTTTGGTTTCTATCTTAAATCCTATTGACTGTTTATTATTAGAATTCTACATTTCAAAAGTATTTCTCCTGATAAATCTCACTTGACTTGGCTTATTTGGATACTGTGGTAATAGAAAGTTGTTAGTTTTGTAGGTCAAGAGGTGCTGAATGGGGAACTGAGTGTTTAAATGTATTTGAAATAACAAGCAGTAACAGCAGACTTTCAGTATTACTTGTATGCCTTTCATATGTTCTAGCAATCTCAATACTTGATGAAAAAGCCCATCTGCATAAAACCCAAACAAACGGATTTCAGGATTTTTTTCCTTATACCTTAGAAATGCAAAAGTCATTAAATTAAAAATAGACCAAAGAAAAGTGGCCTCAAATCTTGTTAGAAAACAAGAAAATGTTTATTGTCATTTTATTATTGTACTGTTATCGTTGTACCAGAAACATGTATTTCTGCATGTAGCCATATAAATTTCTTATTTTAAATCTGTACTGTGATATAATAAATTTAAAAATATCCAGCATATCTGGACAAACCTATGTCACAAATGCAGAGAACAACTTAAAATCATCTGCATTCCAGCAGACAATTACAAAAATTATTTGACATTTATGGATATATTCTCTTTCTAAAGGCAGATCATGACATATGTATTAAATAGCAAATGGAACTAGAGTATGCAGTATGTTTTTACTGTAAAATTTTACATCTCAGGAAACAACCTCATGGGAAATACTGCGTGATACAAGGAATAAAAGTTGCATTCAGTCTTAATTGGTTTATTTCAATGCTTTATAGATACTGACTTGTGATTCAAAGGGGGCACATGCATTTGTTTCCATTTGTTTTCATTTTTTGAGGCCCAGATGTTCATTTGGGTACATTTGTCTTCTAAAATGCAAAAAGTTTTGTCACATCTGGATACCCAAAAAAAGGAGTATCCCTTAATGAAAGAAAGAAGAGTCAAGGTCATAATGTGATTTAATACCAGTTTAATTATGTCAAATCTGTTCAGAAATGTAAGGGCAGGAACCACTATGAAGTACTAAACAGATGGATCCTACTGAAGTCTGTCCCAGTCATTTTACAATACTGCCTTGCACAAACATTCATTATTTGCAATATACTTGAATGAGGATTGATCAAACACTTAGTAGCTCATGGATCTGTGTGGTCATCTGACTTCTAAAATTTGAATGAAAGGGAACTCTGTCCTTGCTACTGACAGACAGGGTATTATTTGTGGACTTGGAGGTGAAAGTGGCCCATTAGATCATCATGAATGATGTCAAATATAAGAGGAAAAACTTGTACCTAGAAATTTTGGAATCCAGATTCTTGTAAGAAAGGTACAATATGACTGCAGTGGGAAAATGTATTTTCCTTTTGATATTGCATCAGTATTTTTTGATAGACTAGGGCAAGGAGGGTCCATATGGAATTCTATTAATGAAATTAATTAAGTAAATTATGAAATTAATTAAGTAAATTATTTTTTTTAAAATTTGCTTCCCTAGCTCAAAGTTTTGATTTCCGCAGTAGTTGCATAGTGACCTAGTGATCACTGAGAGAAGAATAATAGTGAAGTGTTCAGCTCTACATTTACATATATTAAGAATTTTGTGGATTACATTTTTCTCAGTGATGTTTATTTCTAGGGAGAGGCTTCCCACTCAGGAGCTGTAGTGTAAATCTCCCTAGTTAATCACCACTTGACATTTTGCTGTGACAGGACTGATGCCTTTGCTCAGCTATGTCTGTAACCTGCCTTCTCGGTGTCACTATGTTTGGACAACTTTTGCCATGAACAAAGACCTGAAGAAAGGATGTACACATCTAAAGACTATAAACCAGTTATTTTTGGCTATTACACACAACAGAGAATCTGGACAAAAATAACTATTAATATGCTTACAACCCCTTGTAAAGCATGCAGCAAGTTTGTGCTGGCCAGACAGCCTGATGGCAGGTGTGAAAGGGCCAGCCTCCATTGTTAATCCTCAGTGCTGCTGATGTGCCATCTTTATACCTTCTCATGACAGTGTTTTTGTTTTGGAATCATAGAGATGTCAACTATCCCTGTCTCAACAAACTTACCTCTCTGCCTGTCATTTTACCCTTCTTCTCTAGCTTAGTACTTCTTCACAGCTCTTTCTCACAACTTAAAATTTTTCTCAGAAGTCTGAGCCAAGATTACACAACAATGTTATACTGAAAGCAGTCCTTGATTTGCACACAGCTCTGAGAGGAACCCTAGGAGAGACATTACACATCAGTGACATTGGGACGTAGATACTACTTAGCGAGAAAAGTTCTATGATTTTCAGTAGAAAGGATGAAGAGCTATTCATCCCTGGCCATGCTTACATGACATTAAAAAGCATCACCTTTGCAATGGCTAAATTTTAGGATGAAGCTCCAATCAGAGGGACGAGTAAAAATAAGAGAACCTCTCAGCTTCCCGTCAGTGCACCATGTATTTCAGAGGCCTCCATTTTTCTGCAAATTCACCTCAAAGAATTTATCCATCACACGTTTGAGCCTCCTCTTCCTAGGAGATTAGAAGACCATCTGCTCAGGTTTAGACAACACAGTAGTTAAAATGCTGGCATCCTTCCTGCTCTAGCACTTTCATGACTGTTGCAACCAAAGGAGGCGAATGAGAGATAGCACCTTCACGTGTGTGAGGTGAGGGAGGAATGCTGAACACCGACAACATGGTAATGAGTAGGAGAATGTGTAGATGGAAAAGGGAAAGATTTAGCTGCCATAGCAGAATATCAAGAGAGAAGCAAATGAAAATGCTCTGTCCAAAAATGAAAGGAAAAGAAAGCAAATTCCATCGACAAAATGAGAAAGTGGAAAAATTAAATAGGTCTAAAGGAAATGGACTGAATGCTGTAGCTGTTTCAAGGCTTCTTCTGAGAGGGTCCAGAGGAATGAGAGGTGTTCATGCAGAAGAACTGAAATTTCTGAAGAGGTCATAGATTCTGCCTAGAAATTAAATTAAAGAAGAAGAAAAAAAAGGAAGATATAAAATGTCTTGGTATAAAACATTTGTAGTATCACGCCAGAAGATTAGGTTTTTTTATGTGTAGTATAACTTAAGATAAGGAAATATGTACATAGAAGAACACACAGATAGGTATCATTGATTTAAATCACTGGTGATTACAGCAGGTAAAATTCACGTCAGGCAGGCTGGATGCCATTTGTCACATTTAGGTTTCCATGGGATGACTGGAAGTAGATATTGGCATCTTCCTTTTTAAAACTATCTATTTGAATGTTCAGAAAAAGTGTTTCTTTATTATAATCACCATTTCAGTTTACATTTTTTTGCATGTAGACAGCAGAAATACATCAGCATATCCTTAAGAAGCTTTGTGGCATAACAGTAAAGGGTTGTGCTTTATTCTTGAAACTGATTTATTGTGTTTCAAATCCTTCCTAAGGCAATTTCCTTTTTCTGAATAAAGAGTATGTTAATCTACTAGTCTCAAGCTCTGTTTCTTTCTCTGTGCACTAAACCTAATATTGAGGCTATCATTTTCCTTTAGTTCCAGGAGAAACAAAAAGTTAAAATAAAGAGGGGTTTTTAGATAAACTCCTCAACCTTTATGCAGGAAAAAAATTGGGATAAATAGTGGGAACCACTTTAGTAGACTGATATCAAAAATCCTTTATTAAATTCATTAGCATTTAGACAAATTATTTTAATGTTCTTAGCCTTGTGTAGTCAAAAAATATAAACTCAAAAAGACTCTGTTGCTGTAATAGGTTCCTAACCAGAAAAATCTTTCCCATTAGCAAATAATGCTTTGATTGACCTATGAATGAGGTGATATGATGAGATGGGGGGCCCCTGGTGGTCTAGTGGTTAAGGACACGGCGCTGTCACCGCCGAGGCCCGGGTTTGATTCCCCGTCAGGGCCCCTCCCCGGGCAGATGGAGCTCGTTAGCCCTGTAAGGCAATCCATCTATGTCCTGAGGACCTTGCTGCCACCGTCCAAGCGTGCTTGGCCCCGGCAGATGAACCTCAGGATTAAAGGGTGGGCTCAGTTCCGCGCACACTGTGTCTCACCTAAAAAATCCAATGCGCAGGCTGGAAGGTGTAAAGACCTTTTCCCCGGATCTTCGTTCACGAAGACTGGCCACTACTACTATGATGAGATACATGAATTAAAACATAAAATACTACATTATTTTTGTAGTCACTTTTGTTTTCATCCTGTGCTGTGTATTTTAATAGGAATTGTGCACACAATTTGAAATAGAGTAAAACCAATTAAAATTACAAAGGGTTTTTTTATGTTGCCTGTGTATTTTTGCACTGAATACCAGCCAATCCATAAGCCACACATTTTGGTTCTCTGCCAACAACAAAAGCTATTAGAGCTTTTAGTTTACTCTTTTAGCTAAGCAACAGTATATAACAGGATACTTTCTCTGCTACAGTAAACTCAGAAGTCTCCACTGAGTGCAATTATTGCAAGACAGAAGCTGTGGATAATTTGATTTAAAATTTCATGTTTTCATTTAAAAAGGAAAAAACCCACAACAACAAAGTGCTACCAGGATAGCAATGTATATTGAAAAAATTGTTTCATGTTACTTTTCATGTCTTCTTACTGTAAATCTGACACTGATATCTATTCTGATCACCATAAATACACACTTATGCCTAAAGATGGCATGTCTTATGTTTTCTGGCTGATCACTCAGTAATTTGGCTAATCTATTTGCATATTATAATATATTTTATATGTATATAATTATTTATACATTATGTATTCATCAGCAACTGTAGTGATAGGACAAGGAGTAAAGGGCCCAAAATGAAAGAGGGGAAACTTAGGCTGGGTATTAGGAAGAAATTCTTACTGTGAGGGTGGAACAGCTTGCCCAGGAGGTTGTGGGTGCCCCAACCCTGGCAGTGTTCAAGGCCAGATTGGACAGAACCAAAACCAACCTGGTCTACTAGAAGTCTTCCCTGTCCTTCTGTCCCCTGTGCCAAAGAGGGTGGAACTAGATGTCCTTTAAGGTCCCTCCCAACCCTTAACATTGACTCTATGTTTCTATGTAAGAATAATAGTTTCCTGAAAACACCTCTGGGATTAAGACCAGTTGAAAGAGGAGAAGAGTGTTGCAAGGCTAAGTGTTATACATTAAGAAAAGTGTTTTTTAACCAATACCTAACACTTTTGTAATAGATAGTTAGTTGATTTCTGTGTAGTGCTGCGGAGGTCAATAAAACTAAGATGAACCCAGGGGAGGCAAGAAATTGGAATCCTTTATTAGAGGTTCATTTTTAAAGGGTTTAGGGTTTACATATTCAACAGGGGGTTGGAATTATTACAATTTATTACAAATAGGGTGTTTTTGAGATGACATAAGGGGAAAACCCAGGTTAGCAAATTTGGGATCTTAGCAATTACCTCATGGGGAAAAACCCACTTTATCTTAGGGGATTTTACAGGGAGGAGCAGGTATTTGGTTCTACTAGATGTAGGGATTCAGAGAACGCAAAGGGAGAGATAAGGTACAAAAGGATTTCTGCAGAGGTTTGTTGAATTCAAGGTGTGAAGTCTCTGGGCTGGGGCAGGGCATTCAACATCTGATGATATCTTTTTTGCTTCTCAAACCGGGTGTTTTTCCCCAACTCTCCTAACTCAAGGCTTTCTGCAAAGTCCACTCAAATCCTTTTCTACTGATGTCATATTTTGGGATCAAACATAGTGCTGTTTTCATAAATATGCTTTTCATAATATATAGTCTTTGTAAATCTGCTCCATGGTATGCATCAAGCCCATATTTGGGTTTTTCCGCTTTAGTATAACGAACTGTCTTTAAAAAAAAAACTACAATAATTCCTCTTATTAGATAAGAAATTTCAATTTCTTTTCAACACAACTGATAGCAAAGCTTTGTGCTGTCATTTTGTCACATTGTTTGAATTTTAAGTAGTAAAATAAGCATTTGAAGAGGGTATTCATCAATTTAGGAACTTAAACTTTTGTTCTAAAAAACTTCTCTGGGCAAGCTGTTCCAGTGTGTTACTACCCTCTAAAGAATTTCTTCTTAAAATCTAATCTAGATCTCCCCTCTTTTAATTTAAAGCCATTCCCCCCCTGTCCTGTCACTCCATGTCCTTGTAAAAACTGCCTCTCCAACTCTCTTGTAGGCCCTATAAAGATACTGGAAGGCAGCTCTCAGGTGTCCCCCTGAATAGTCCACCCTTCAAATCCGCACCTCTCCAATTTGAAGATAAGGATGTCATGTGGGACCATGTCAAAGGCTAGGTAGATGAATTCTAGGTCTCTGATTTTTCTTCAAGGTTATGGAAAAGTTAGGACAGAAAATAGAAGGACAGGCTTTTTAAACATGATTATTGGGTTCCAGCTGAAGCATACTAGCACTCTTTGACAGATGATTTCTTGATGCCATATAAATATTAATGTTTATGCTGTTACGGAACTCCTATGTACTTTTGGTAGGCTGGGTCATACATGACAGTCTGGTCATAGATTTGAGAGCAGACGAGTTTATCCTACTGATTTCTTCATTCTTTCTCTTCAGACTAAGGGACATTAGATTTGGGCAATTTCTTCACACTAAAGAAGATTCAAGCTTCTGTCATCTCTTTTAAATCTAACAGTATATGAGATTGCTAGGATTTGGTGTGGAGATGTCAGCTGAAATATGAGTAGTATCTTGGTGATGCATAGTTTTACATCTTTCTGTTATATTAAATATTCTGCTGACATCAGTCAGGACACTGATTAAAGCAAATTGCCTTTTCATGTCTGAAAGAGATAAAAAGTGGGGAGATAATGATGGCATGTAGGTATTTTGGCAGTCTTCCTAATCAAGAACTTTTGTCAGACATTTGGACAATAAAAAATTAAATAAATTATGTTTTCCTTTATTTTCAGGTGTTTTAAGAAAATCTTACGGAAAGATAAGTCTAAAGTTCTTCTCATGAAATACCATGTACTTTTCATATCTTTTCAGATAATAAATTTAGTACCATAGCCCATAGTTTTGCTATGTCTTTAGACAAGACTAGTTAAATATTCTTACTGTAGCCTAAACTGAAGAGATAATTTGTGGAGAACTCAGTGACTACTTGTTATTGAGAATATTAGACAATAAAACTCCACAATTAACATATTGAATGGTAATGTTGCCTTTGTTCACTAAAGAACTAAGTAATCTCTCCTACTTGGAAGAAGACTTTCTTCCTTTTAAAATAGCTGCTTCAATTTTAATTTTTTGTTCCCTTCTGCATTACAGGATACAGGTACAGGCATGTTCCATGGTTAAGGGGATTATTCTCTAATATGTAAAATAATCGACTATTAGAGTAGTTTTCTCTAAATCCTTTTTAATAAAGCAAGCGCACAGAGAAACAAACAATTTAAAAAAAATACCAACCAAACAAAAAAACCCAACCAAAACCATAGAAACCCCAAACATCATCTTCTTAAACTTTAACTATATTCAAGGAAATATTACTTCCATATGAACAGGATCATTATTTTCTTAATTGCAAAATAGTAAAATAAGGAATAGAGAAAGAGGATCTGGACCATCTGAAGGTCTTTCACAGTGCTTAGGATTCATGTGAGAATTTTTTTCCCCATTGTCATGGTTTAAGCCCATACAGCAATTCAAGGAATTCAGCAAAAGAATTGTAATCCAGTAATAGTAAAGGCATTTGTATGAAATGATCAGTGAAGCCTAAATACTTCATTAGGACCTGGCCATACATACAGCAATAACTTAGTGAGGAGTCAGTATTAAATGCTGAAAGCCCAAAAAAGACACTTAGAGAGACCCATTGTGTGAACACTAATATTCTTTTCCTGAACTAAAATATCATATACTGGACAGTCCCTTGATAATATTGGCTCTTAATTCCTGCTGTTTCTTCAAACTAAAACCAAGCAAAACTAAACTAAAAATACCTAGGCACCTCCAGACTTGCTACGTAGTAAATGGCTACATTACTGGAGTACTGAACCTCAGAACTCTGACCTAGTTCATTACTAGGAAAAAGAATAGCTTAAGTCAAATCCTGACAAACTAAAGCTGTTAAGCAATTTTATCCTGCTTCGTACTGCAGTTCAATTGTGCCATAAAATCATAGCCACCACTTGCCAGCTCATCCCACCCTATCATAACTGCACAGCATGGGAGAACTGCAGTTTCCAGCAACAGGCTATCATCTGCTTCACCCCACGAACACACGCTGGTGAACCATGTCCCTGGCTGGCTGCCAGACTGCTTCAGCACTCCACAACACTCCACGTCCAGCTCATAATTCAGCCCACTAGTATCAGGACACCATAATGGACATCATTGTGTGAAGAAGGATTTAGCACAGCTGTAGCATGATGCAGCTGACATTCTCATTGTGATACATTACCTTATAAAACCAGGAAACATCCACAAGAGGAGAAATAGAATTGGCTGGCCAGATGAAAGCACAGCCAGCTAACCTCTATTGTTCTCCAAACCTCTGTATCACATTAAGATACTAGATTTCAAAATGGATTTTGGAAGCTGAAAAACATAATGCAGCATTTCATAAAAAAACACACCATAACATTCTTATACCAAAGTCTATCGTGCCTTATACTTGTATAGTACTGTTAAATTTACTCAGTGCAGTAATGCCCAGCAGGTGTATCAATTTCAGCAAAATGTTCTGTCACATTATGCAGCCCTCTACATGGGCTGCAATGTCAGGCTATGTGGGAGGAGACAAAATCCACGATGCGCTGAAAAGTCTGTCTAGGTTCTCAATTAGACCTGATGATCTGATTAACTCAAAGTAGGGGGCCCACCAGAAGGTAAAGAAAAAACAACAAAACACACAGTTTTTAATTCTGCTATGTGTGAGGAGCGAAAATGAAGAGTTATCAAGTGAGGAAAGCTGAAGTACACATGAGCAAGTTTATGGGCCAGTGTGGCTTAACTAAGCAATTGAGACCCAGACAACTGAATGAGATTATGCAGCCCTGATATACTCACATTCATCACTAGCAGATTAGTAGCTCCAGCCCCCCTTTGGCATGGGTCAGGGTTTTACACTCTCTTTAAAGGACAGGACTAGGTTTTTACTTTTTATCATCCAAGGAAGAGGGTGGGGTTTGCTACTTTTCTGAGAGTAAGGCTGGAACCTCAGTGAGGCAGGTTGTTTGTGTTTCACACATACCCTTGTTTCTTGGCATCCACGGATGGAAGCAGAGGTAGGGGAATCATCCTCCCAAAGAGTGGGAAAAGGTGAAAAATGTTATGATGAATACAGTCCTGCAGAGATAAACAGGAAACTGGTGATGGCTTTGATGTTCTTAGCTGGAATCAAGGAAGAGAATTCTTAAGGAAGGACTGTACAGACATGTATTTACTGTATCTTTTGACATACGGTGCGTGCCTCACTGGATTGAATGAACATAGGAAGGAAAAGGAGGGCTGTCTGCACACTTGCCTTAGGCTCCCCAGTTAATCTCTACTTGGAGCAGAGGTGGCAGAATCCAGTCTTTCGTCTCACACTATGAGGCAATTCTTCCCTTTCTTTTACATTTGGTCTCCTATGATCTTCAGCTGCTCCAGATTCAGGGAATAGAATTGAATCTTATTTGGATGGGCCAGCAGCATTTTCAGGTATCACCCCCACAGACAGGTGCACATCGTAAAGCATTCAGGAGCCAGGTAGTCTGTACAAGAGTAAAAAGCACTTTTATTAACTCACTAAGTGCTTATTACAAAGCAGATGAGTTTGGGCTTATGGAAACATCCAAACTGTGATTCAAGGATGTATTTAAAAAGGATACTTAACTCAAAGCCTCAGCTTTGAGGTCCCATAGTGACCAGTTTAAGGGAGTCATTAAGAAACAAAGAAATTATGTTATAAAATCCTGTCCTTTAACTAACATATAGATTAAAAATATTCTGCTTTAAATTAGGGCACAAACTGGGTGGCCCAGAATGTTGGCAATACCTGTTGTAATATTACATTCTTCTACGAACTTAGTGCCTCCTAAATTTGCGTTGTGGCTATCCTTTCTTGCCCAATCTCTCAATATGTGAGGCTTGTAGGAAGTTTATCAGTACTCTGAATGAAGAAAATGTCCAACTAAAAGTTCTGGGTTGTATCTTAAAATAATTGTTTCTAAAATTACCAAAATCATCATTCTCCCTTCTGACTCCTCCTAATATTCTCTACAATTTAACATTTAGAAAGCATAATCTCACCTTGCAAAATGCAAGTATGAATTTGTAGAAGTTTAGACCTCATGCCTATTTTGGGTAAGAACTTAGACTAAATGGTGTAATTATAGCTGTCTCTGTATATTTTGTAAGCAGTTAAACATTAGGCTAAGGTGAATGATGTTCAGTGTTGAAATTTAAAGGAATTAGGAAATCAATCATCCAGGAAATGACTGAAGGTGATACATACTTATCCAGACCCTGCAGTACAAGATTTTTGGATTTGCAAGCTGCTAAAACAAAAATAGTAAACAAATCATAATAAACTGTGTCTCTTTTGTTGTTGCTGCTGCTTAAACTTTCAAAGAGTATTTAAACAGCTAAAGTAACAACAGGACATGATATTTTCTCAGTGATCTGAGTAATTACTCTTTTTATGTGGTCAGAGTTACTTATGTTAAAGCATATGTAAAAGCTATGACTGCTTTATCTGGACAGGATAAGGAAAGAGAGAAAGTGTTTGCAAAGGATGGATGAGAAGGATTGTTTTGAAATAAAAGCATTGTATTTGGATGGGGTTAATCCTAACATTGCACCATACTGCCCTAGGATATGAAAATCTAAAGCTGTAAGGAAAATGATTCCTCTGTTTTGTCAGGTGGCGAGGAAGTCGTGATAGATGGGGAGTTGGTGGTTCCCACTAAACAAATGATCATGTGACCATTCCAGTTCCTTTAGGCAT
Source organism: Empidonax traillii (assembly GCF_003031625.1). Taxonomy (NCBI): domain Eukaryota; kingdom Metazoa; phylum Chordata; class Aves; order Passeriformes; family Tyrannidae; genus Empidonax; species Empidonax traillii. Next base: position 44,647 of record NW_020956078.1, read on the forward strand.
TTGCTGTCAAGCTGAAGTTAAAGAGATCTTGATAGCAAGACTCACTGAATATCTAGTTCAATTCCCTTATTTGGGGAGGGCAGAGGCATCTCTGTGATATGGAAATCTTTGTGAAGGACAAGTAGGAGCAGAAAGGGAAAATAAAACTTAGGAAAAAAAAAATTAAGTAGCAATTTTATTAAACACACTTCATCCTTTCAAAGATGTCATATCTGATTGAGTAACAATTTATGATAATCCCTGTCATGCTCACGAAACATTTATATATCAGAACATAGGAAATACTGTGAGATAAAATTGTTCATCCTCGATACAAATGAAGAAATTATCAGAACTATAAATGTCTATTAAATATTGTGTTAGGTTAAGAAAATTAGGAAAATTTAAATAGCTACTGTTCTTGCTTCTTTCATGCAGTTGATTTAGCTTTAATCTTCAAGAAATTGAGTTTGTAATACTGAATATGCATTTTTGTAGAAAGCATATGGCAGCAATGTCTGCAAACAGCTATTTAAGTTGTACATAGTATTAACAGAAGAGGAAACAGAACAGAAAAAAACACTGAAAAGTTTTTCTTACTAAATTCTTTTTAGTGTACTCAAAAATATTAAATCAATATGAATAATAATCATTATATCCACAGCCTATTTTTTTATTTCAATGCACAATTTTTTTATTTTATGCACAACTGGGCTTGTTTAAATTTTCTTCTGTAGGTGCCATAGGGATTTCTGCCAGATATGTGTTATTTAACACAATAATAAATGAGTAGAAAAAAAGGAGAAGGAAAAGAATATTAGGGGAATGTTTACTCTTTAAAATATTCGAGGTAGCTAAAATTACAACTGAAGAGCTGCAGAAGAATTCCCAAACACTGAGTGACTAGACAGTAAGAACAAACGTTCAGTTAAGTGATGGTAGGTGCAAAGTGATATTAACAGAACTGTTCCTAAACATCTAAGAAAAATTATATAGTGATGTGCTCTAAATTAACTTTTGTCACTCGTAAAAGTGTCATCATGAACAAATTTCTAAAAATCTAACTCAGTGATTAGAAGTCACCAAAACCAAAGTGGCATCATGTATTTATGTAGAGGTAATGCTATGTATTTAGGTAGAACTGGAGAAGAAATATGTAGCATCATACATACTTGTAGTGCATCTTTATTGCGAATACTGCAAGTACCTATATATCTCCAAAAGATGTTCATATAAAAATTAACTTATGGTTTCACTTGAAACTGGTATTACAGTTCATAAAAGATATCATTAACTTGGCTTGATATTTTGAGCTGGACACAGAAAGTGTTGGAGAAGTTCTGGGACCTAGCACAAAGAGGGCAGTACAAAACTACCTGGGAATTTGACAAGTTTTATCAGGGCAAGGAAAGGATTTTGAATAGTGAAAACAAAGTAGATTGTGGCTATTCATCTTGGGAAAGAGGCACAATAGTTATCTTTGAAATTGTAAATGGTATGATGGTGAGGCAGAAAGATTTCTCCAAGTTTCCCACCAGAGGATCTAGGAAAAACTTAATCAAAATATCAGGCAACAGATCTGAACAGATTTTCCAAAAAAGCTGGTTTCATCCAGTATGTAGTATAAGTTGTTTGATTAGGAGATTTTTCATACACATAAGTTGAAACAGTAATTAAATTCATGAAGAATATGTCTTAGGTTGGATATTATTAGTTTAGATGCAATGTGTGGTTCAGGATATTGCTATTTATTGCTGGAATCTGAAAGGATACACCAGAAGGAAGAATACTCTATTCATAAGCTATTCCTATTGTCTATCTGTTCTTTTACTTAAGCCTGTATTCTTGGCAGCTATCAGAGATAGGCTAATGGGCTAAAAGGCCTTCAGCTTGTCCCATTATGACAATTCATATGCTCATCTTAGATCAGGTCTCCTTAGAGCAGTGTGTTTCAAAGGTGAAAGGTGCAACCATTAATTTATGTTTCATACTATAGATTTCCAAATTCTAGCACAGTAGAAGAAAAAGTACACAGACAACAAAATAAGAAATTTTTTTATAATTACATTATATGACTTGCTGCAGGGCTTTTAAACAATTAAGGATTTTCAATTTACTCTTACAGAAGCAAAAAACTTCTTGCTTTTCCAAAGTACCCATTGGCCCCCACTCTGGATGACATGCAATTGTTCAGACCCAGCATAAAAGGTGCATTTTAATGCAGTTTGAGTTGAGTATAGGATACTTGTGTTCTTATGCAGAAACTGTAGCTTCTTAAGCCTATCTCTATTCAGTGCAAATATTCATTGCAGTTTTATTGGTGCAAGCCATTTCCCTTCCTACCTTCATAGTTTTTAAACTCTACTTTTCAACTATGTTGGCTTCAGCTGAGGACATGTGTTCTCTCAGTTAAGTGCTTGCATTCTAATTATAATTAGTCAAATTCCATTCAATCCCTTGCTAATTCAGAATATTAGAGTTCTAACCACCTCAGCTGATCAGCCTCTAATTACCAGGATGTTTGCGCTTTTTGCCTTCTGACAACTGGCAGCAATGCTTTTTGTCAACCATCATGCTTGTTAGGAGAACTTGAACTGCATTTCCACTGCAAACACAAACACTAAGCAAGTGTAAGGAGTTGGTAATCTGCAGTTTTATTGATAACCTTCACATATTTGCATGCTGGGCAGCCTGCTTGCACTGCAGCCAGAGGTCTGGTAATGAAAACTCCCTAGCCCTTGCTCTACTCCCTGGGGCAGGTAGGCAAAAGAGATATTTTGTCTTAAAAACAGTTAAGTGCTAACACTGTTTCCAAAGCAGACCATTATTGGACTGCCATAATTTGACAGAAAATGGAATTTGTGAACATTTCTTCCAGTGCTGGGAAATGTTGTTCCCGAGTAAGTCAAATCAACTCCAGTTGTCACAAAGCGGAACATAAACTGGGCACTCTTCATGGACAAGATAATAGATTTTCTTCATTAAGTCAGTTTTAACATTCCATCTTCACCTCAGCTTGCACATCTTCTGCACACACTTACACTTCTGTGAATTCTTGACTATAATAATGATCTACTATGCCCTGAGGGGAGGTTACCATTATACTTTATATTTACCTCTTTCCTTCACCCTCTTGGAAATTACCCAGAGTGAAAACCCTTACCAGCTGTCAAAGAGGAAAAAGAATTTCAGAATCTGTAATTTTTTCTCCTGTAGTCACTTCAACATCTGTCTACTTTATCTTCATTCTATATCTAGTTCAGGCAGTTAGGGGTGGTGGAGATGTTTTGAAGGGAATTTTCATTTTCAAGCAGAGGGAAGTCTGACGAGTATTTCCTCTTTCATCATATCTCCTAAATACACATTTCCCCCCCTGCCCTCAGCCTGGCCCCAGGACATTCCATTACTTCCTCGCACCAATTAAAATTCTTGGTGATGACTCTCCATATGGATGGAAAGCATCTCACCAATTTTGGTAAATGTAACATGCATGTTTATATCCAGCTTAGACATTATTTTTAGTTAGTCAAGAGAAAAGAGTATTCAGCAAAGGACTTCTTTGCCAGTCCGTCTGTCCTGTGTTAGTCACGGCTGTATGTCTGGCTAATATTCCTTTCACTCCCTGCAAGGAGTTTAGATGGCTTTATCTGTTGTAGATCATCCATATAGTAAATGTATAAATTTAGGTGGAAGGAATCTCATCCTTCCTGACTAAAATTATTTAATTCTTTGTGGTCTGGGAAGCAGAAAGAAATCATTTAAGTGAACAGTTAGTTTACAGATGCAGTATGGGATCTTTTGCCTGTAGTAGACATACATATGATCACTCAAAAACTTGCCTGAAATTGGGAAACTTCATTTATGCTGCTAACATTGAAGTTTTTATTGTTAAAAAATTGAATCTGTGCACTGATGGATTTGTTTGTTTGCTTAAGTTCCCACACCTTAATGCTTTTTAATCAGTTTTTTGGTTTTGATGGTGCTGGAAGAGTTCAAAACTTTCCCAGTAAAATTCCTCAGAAAGTGTTTTCTTTCAAAAGAAAATAATTTGCTTCATTAAGAACCTGCTCATAATTTTTTACTACAGAACATCAATGTAACTACATGCAGGATAGGTTGCAGAGTCTCTGTCTTGTATTTTGTTTACAGCCCTAATATTAGATGTCTCAGCAATTCACTTTCATTTCCTGTTGCTTTGAGTGTTTGTTTCTCTCTACGTGTGTGATTGCAGTTCCTCTTGAAGGAAATTCTGCCCCTGTCAGTATTGGTGGGAATTTTGCCACTTCAGAAAATCCAAGGCTTCATCTTAGATGACATGTTTCACCACAGCTGTATGACATCTTGGAATGAAACACATCTCCATGGGAGTACTGAAAATGGAATAAGTAGCATTGTCTAGGTGAAGAAGTAGATGGTGTTCCCACATTAGAAGTTCATCGTGTGTACAGCATGTTCGCAACAGCATGTTGAAAATTATTTAAGTGTGAATAAACAGAAATTTGGTTAAACACTTAAAAGTGAACCATTTAGCTTCTCACAAGCAGATTGAGAGGTGGCTTGGGGACCAGAGGATTAGTTGCTTCCCACAGAGAAACTGTAGAGTGTTAAATATCTCCTTTACATGGAAAAGCCCCTAATTAGAACTCACAACTGGAAGACAGTTAAAGCGAGTAGGAAACTGGGCCAGAATTTGCAACTGTGAAATTAACTAATTTCTGGAGAAAACTATGGGAACCCACTAGAGTTTCAGTGGCCAGATGTCTTCAGATTCAGTCTGGATTCTTTACAAGAGGGGGTTTTTTTTGGCCAAACTCAATTTGTACTTCAGCAAAGCAGAAATCATTGGCTTCAGCATATACTGGTAGGTAAACATATGAAGGGATCTAATGGTCCTTTTTCAGTGTAAATTCATAGGAAAGAATATGGCCACACAGTCATATTACAATTGGTTTAATATGGGTTTCCTCACCATTTGATGGAATTTGCGGAAACCACATAAAGCAATAACTTTAGAAGTTGTAACCTGATAACTGTACAGCAAATATTTTTAAATTCTAACACTTGATCAAATTTCCTCTTGCTGACTCTGCAAAGAGCCTCACATGGACCAAGACTAGTTCAACATTTAAGTCCTGTGTTTTCCAAATAAATTTTCTACAACCAGTGTTCATGCTATTCTTACTGCAAATGAGAATGAAGACACATAGATTATGTATATATATGTACAGTATATACATTTTTTTGAGAAAATATACTGATAATGCATGTCTGTACTTGGTACTGAGACCATTTCTATTGGGCTACCAAAATTCCAGAAGGGATTTCAAAAATGAATCAGCTTCACTTAAATGATAAAGGCACAATTAAATTAGCAGAAAACATTCACAGAAAGAATATGAAGGGTCTAGTCCATTCATGTTATGAAAAGGAATACTTTGATCATAGTCTGGAAGAGAAATTCAAAGAAGTTCGATAGCCAGGAGTATTTCAGTCCAGTAGAAAAAATTATAACAGATTACAATCTGAGAAGTGAAGACTCACAAATTTAAACATCAAATAAGACTACCTGGGGTTTGTATTTTTCATTTGTTTGCTTATTTGTCTTATTTTGGAATGTCAAGTTGGGGGGCTTGTTGGCAATTCAACTGACACCTTGCAAGTGCTAAATCAAGCAACTCCTCAGAGATTTTTTGATTCTCACTGTGCTGATGGAGGCACAAAGCCACAGGAGATTGCACTTCAATCAAGATTTTTAGGTTCCAAAATGTAAAGGTGGTCATAAGTGAGGAGAGTTGATAGGGAGCCCGTCTAATTGTTATTTTAACTAAGTAGTGTTTTCCAGATAATTTTGCACAGACATTTTTTCAAACAGTCTAGAAAATAACTTTAGAATTACTTATCAAAGTATGTAGTATATGTGTTATAATTTGAAATAATGAAATGAGATTCTCAGTATAAAAGATGCATCTATTTCAACCATACTACTGAAAATATTAGTAATTATAACAAGACATAATTTAGGGTAGTTCTGTAGTTATATACAACAGGATGTAGGACTAAATGTTCATGGTTTTCTTTTAGCCTGAATATCTTTCAACTCATGAACAAGCACCAATTTTTCTTTATTTTAGTATAGGACCATTTGATTAAAAAAAATAAAGCACTATTGCAAAAATCAGATTAAATCATAAAGGTAGGGTTTACTTTCTGTATTGCTTTCCAGTTGTATAATCCCAGTGGTTATTATCAAGGTGCGCAATTAGAAAATCAGCACAAAATTTAATTTTGAATAAGTTAATATTTTAAGAGTTTTTAAAGATCTTTAGTTTTCTTCTTTGTTTGGCTCTGAAATATTATATTGCTAACAATCATGTTATTAAGTGAATTGTCATAATGGTATTGTAACAAAGAAGATTCTACTATTGTAGCATTGCTGATGCTGCTTTTTATTCTTTACTAGCTGATGAAATAATTTATTCTTTCTTTGTTGCTGATTCAGTTTCTACCACTTCTGCAGGTATCCAGGAGAAAAAGCTAAATTTTAGTGCCCACGAGTTGCAAGAAGACTTAATACTTGACATCTGAAGTGGAAATATACAAGGAAAAATTAATTTCACTTACTGTATGACTGTACTTGAATACAACAAGCTGAACTGAGAACATTAATACTCAGTAACAAAACCAGAAAAAAGAACTAGGAAAATAGGCCACAAAAAAAGGCTTTGAATCCCCTTAAGCAGACGAAGGAACCCACATGTCCCTTAAAGGTTGCTTTAATGCAGAAATAATCACAGGGTTCCTACAAAATATAAAGAAATATTAGATGGAAATTGACCTTCTGTAAAGGTATTACCTTGGAGATAAAGATGTCATGGTCAGTGAAAATGCAACTCTGAAATTTGCCCTTAACTGCAATGTCTCTTACCAAGAGGAAACTTCAGGAAAAGGTATTTTGGAAAAGTGTGTTTAAAATAGAAATATATTATAGCAGTCATCAACAAATGACTTCTGTGAGTTAAAAAAAAAGTAGCAAAGACAGAAATGCAGATCCCATTTCACTATTGAACTTCCATTTGCCGCTTATGTGCCCAGTGATGTCAGGCAGGCATCATATTCTCTCAATCACTCCAAAATGAGGTAGCAGTCAAGCGCTGACTTTTCCCGGGTTGCCATGACTCACCACTGCTATGATCCCTCCTCACTGTTAACCTTAACAGTTAAGGGGTCACTTCCCACAGCAGCATCCTCTCCATGACACCAGTAAAAGTGTTGTGTCCCACTCCTAAATAGAAGGGAACACCCAAGATTTGTAGATGTCCATGGTCGAAAGAATGGCAAAAGCCAGAAAGGTCAAAAAAGCTCACAAAGTTTTAATAGCAAACTGTGCACTTGGCATGGAAATTGATATATGTTTTGCCTCTATTACCTAATAGTAAAAGAAATAAAATAAGTTTTCCCTGCCCTGGGGCAAGTTTTATTGCTTCTCATGCAAATGAGTTAGCATGCACAGTCCATTCCCCTGGGTCATTCTAGAAATGGGTCAGAGAGCTTTGAGGGTCTTTGGTGGTCTGGATTCCCCACTATTGGATGGACCCTTAGTTGACAGTTCATCCCTGCTTCTTGACACCATCTCTGCACTTGCGTTGTCCTTTGTTTTGTGTGGCCACCATGGACCAGAATGGGGAATGGGCCTCGGAGAGGTGCTACCCAACCTCCATACAGCCACATCCTGTTTTAACTTGTCTGCTTGAAGGGCTGTCAGTGTTTGAGGCGTAGCAACTCATTAACTCCTTACTGCACAGGCTTCTACACTGGCAAAATGTTATATTTTCAGATTCTGCTTAATTATAATATTTTGCTATTTATCCTCTCTTTTAATCTCTGATAAATACTATATCTTATCATGTATTTTCCTTTCTTAACATCTGATATTGATTTTTCACTCTGATGCCTGAAAAATGTGCTGAAGATTTTATAGTACAGATAAATAGCACAACATATCTGTTACAGGCCCAGATGCTCATGTTCATTGTCAGATCTCAAATGTGAAGCAGTAAAAACTTAGCAAAGGAGTAAGAGTTTGTTATTGTACAAAGGTTCAGTGTATTCTGTAACTACATCAGGAACAGTGAATAATGATACTGAATTTGCTTTGCAAAATAGTTCTGTACATTGTTGTGTGTTACTGAATATTTTTATACAGACATTTCTTTACCTGGCATGAACGTGCTCACAGCTACTTGTAGTGGATTCCCCAACATTGGACACTTTTAAGATTCAGCTGTGCAGGGTGCTGGACCATCTTTTATAGACTGTTCTTTTGCTAAGAAAGGGTGAACCAGAGGATCCTTGAGGTCCCTTCCAACCTGGTATTTTATGATTCTGTGATTCAATATTTTAAACATACTGATATAATTTAAGTTCCACTAATTATTTAAGTGAAGGGAAAAGGGAACTAACAAATGTGATCAGTACATTTGGGATGATGCAATGAACTTTACATATAATAAGCTATATTATATAATGGTATTATTTGAACTATTTCTATTTTAGAGTACAATGATTCTGCAATCCTTTTCCAAAGTCATGGTACTTTGACCTAGCTGCAGATCACAGAAGATTCAGAACTCAATCTGTACCCCACTGTGTTGTATTCTGTCTTCTGTAATAATCTGTGTACAAACTTTAAGAGCAAATATAGCACTTTCTTTTGAGAATACTTCACACATTTATTCAGTTTTGAACCATTCTGCATTTCACTCTGTAAATCCCTTAGATATTGAGCAGGTATAGAGCATAGAGGTAAATGAATTATAACCTTTCATTTGTGGAGCCCAGTGTTTCATCTCTGTCATACCACTGTTATATAGAAGATGTGGTTATTAATCTTCAAATAATTTATCAGATGTGTGTTACACATTAAAATACATTCAACTGCTGTATAATCACATTGTGGTTTCATTATTGCATGAATAGATGTTTTATTTCGGTTCTGTTAACAGTTCCTGTAAAATCAGACATCATAATTTCTCTCTTTTTTAAGTACATGATTTGTAGAAGAAAAAAGGCCCAGTCCTACTGTTCTGAAAGATAGTGCCAGTCTTTCAGTCAGGGTGTCTCATTAGTTGTCTGATGTGAGGAAAAGATCTCACCGCTTCAGGCATTATTTACAGATGTTTTAATCTATGTATGGAACACAGTTCATGAAAGTGTTCCACAGACTTTAAATAAATTAAATAAAGCAGCACTAGATATTATACAAATAGCCAGAAGATAAAATAAAATGGTATAAAATAAGTTGAACCCCTCACAAATAAGTGCACAGCATACAGAAATTTCTTATATAATTAATATATTCATGGCAAAGACCGAATGTTTAATTATGTTTATAAATTGTAGCTCAGTATCTAGTTTCAATTCTTTTCTGATATTGGAATTTCACAAGTTTGAATTTGAATATTGATCTCCATAAACATATATAGTTGTAGTTGGTTTGGAGATTTTTTTTACTTGTTGTATTTTATTTTAAAAATATTTATGAGTCCGGAGGTAGAAGGAGAAAGAGGCAAACAACAGTATGACATAGTTTTTAAAATGTTAGAAAACTAAATTCTGTTCTCCATGTACTACAGAGGTCATTGACTTTCCACTCACCTTAAGGTGTTTTGGGTTAGACTTTTATTCAGAAAAAAATCAATTTGTTGAGTACAGCAACTATTCAGAGGCTCCTGGTAACTATCTGATTTCATGTGAGTTCTATGTCAGTTTTTACCATATCTATAATATTATTTTCCAAGTAGTACAGCTACAAAGAGGGAAAAGCAGACTAATATAAATAACTAAGAAAATTTTAATTATGTTATTCCAGATTAAAAAAAAAAATACAGATCCCTTTACTAATTTTGTTCTTCTGTTTAATCTGAAGGCAAACTGAAGTCTCTCTCCCTAATCAGTACTATTGAAGGATCAATACAGCACTTCAGTGCTTCAAAATCTTCTGTCAATCTACCTGCCCATATTCCTGAAGAAAGACATCTTTTTTTCCTGTGACAGTCTGATTTAAAATGAGATAAAGGTATTTGATCTTGGCAGATGGACAAATAAGTACTATTTTTCTTGACTGGAATATAAATTATGACTAAAAGTGTGGAAAAGTGTTTCTTTGGGGGTCTTTGTGGAGGGTGTTTTTTAAAGAAGAAGAAGACAACAAAGGCAAGGGAAGGGGAAAGGAGGGGAAGGGAAGAGAGGAGAGAATTATCTTGACATGAAATGACAATCATGTTTAGAATTGAGACAACATTTTCTAGAAGTCTCTCAAAATTTCTATCCAATTCACAGAATGCATAGAAAGTTTTTTTAGAAGTCTGAAAACGTTTTAGTGAAACGAGACCATTTTCAGATATTTCTATCCAAAATTTGTAAAAAAAAAAGTTACAAGATTTTACTTGGAGGTTATAAAAGAGAATAATCCAAGTCTGGATGAGTTTAAAATAAAAGCTATATAGTTACTCCTTCCTATGCACAGGAACCAGGTTTAAAGAGGTCTAAGATGAATCTCAACCCTACGATACTTTCATGCCTAAGGTTACCCTGCAGAAGCACATGAAATTCAAAGATTGAGATGCAGGACAAAATGTAGAAAAGGCAGCTGCCAGGGCACTCATATAGGTACAGCAAGCCACAGATTCTTGCTCTTGGTGGCTGACTAGGGAGATTAAAGGTCTCAACATTTTTACTTCATCCAGTAATATTTATGAAAAAGAGATCTTTTGACAACTCTTGGATAACTATGGCCTTGTGGTACAAATATCTTATTTTCACACTGGCAAACAAAACCCAGTAGAAGCATTCCTTAAAGTCATGTTCTGTTAGAAAAAAAAACTACAATGAGGTAACTGAAATATGGAAAGTTCTAGTGAGTAAGTCTGAAATAAAATGTTTATGAAACCTGCTTCCTCTTTAAACCTGTCTTGAAGCCTTGCTTTCTAGCCACCAATGCCCACTGACTGCTTGGACAGCAAAAACCACACCACTTCCATAGAAGCTCTAGAGAGACTTTCCTCTTGGGTCACTGCAGACTCCTGGGAGATCCTGTGCTGTGGGCCCCATGCGTGACAGTGAGCACTTCCAAAGCTTCTCATGGTTCTCAAGGAAATGAACAACCCGTGGCACATTTTAGTTTCTTCTTCCTAACCTAGGACAAAGAAGATGGGTAGCTGTCTTCTACCTGCTGTTGGTTCTTTTAGAAAACACTTTGCATGGCACATATATGGTAAACAGAGAATAAACAAATACAAGAGATCTCGTCTACCTCATTTGCAAGTCCCATCTGACTAGAAATATTCCTGGGATTTGAAATGCAGAAAACAGTTGGGACCTGAGACAGTATAGGTTTCTACATGCTTCTGAAATCTTTGTTGTGCCACCTGGATCATTGCAAAGAGAAACTTAGAAATTCCATGAACCTCCTAGAATGTGGGATCTGATCAAAATGTCCAGGAGAGTGACTCTGCCACAGCACAGAATAAATTAGGCAGAACACAGCACATTCTCGGTTTGTTGTGTATGCTTATTAACTCCTTCAACTGAAACTGTCCCCATTACATTTTGGTTTCTGTTTTCAAGTGACACTTAGAATTAAGGCCATGGTTATCTTGTTTGAGTTTAAATTTATTGTAACAGAGAAGAAAAAGATTATGTTTCACTCCTACAACGAAGCTCTGCAGTTGTATAACATAAAAAGCAAAAGGTGAAATCATATTCTTTAAGGATAACGGGAGTTTTTCCATTTGTACAACAGCCAGAATTCACTCAGCAATGACTGTGGAAAGCAGAAGAGTCAGAGAATCACACAAACATTATATGTGTTAGACCACATCACAGATGAGCATCATAAGGATCTTTTTCCCCTGTAAGATTTGCATGGGCCACCTCTCCTTTCAGCTGTAATTGAAATGCTTTTGTAGCAGCAGCTGCAGCAATTAGTGAGGTGGAGGAGTAAAGCTGTAGAAAAGTATTTAATAAATTTCAAGTGTTTGCTGATGGCTTTGCTCTCCACAGAATGGCCTGTTTATTCTCAGGAAAAGGAGTCTGAATCATAGGGCTGTAAACATTCCTTTCAATTTTTTAACAGCCTTCTAGGCTCTTTGTTGCAATTCAGAGCATGAATATCAATAAGCAAGCATGGTTTGGAAGCCCCTCAAACTAACTGAATAGGCATTTGATCACTGATCGCAACCACGCTGCCTTACGACAGTGATTTTTCCCTACCTGCAGTGATAGCAGGCAGCAGGATTTTCAGAAAAATTTATATTTCTTCATCCACAAAAAGAATATGTACTCCTTTTACTTATTTATATCTAAATGTAGGTATTTTGAGTAGTCGTTTCTATGTTCTGATGTCAGAAGGTTGCAAATGGCATATTAGTAACAATGTGACAAATTTTTTTTGATGTAAAACCTGTAAATCGGTCATTTTTACCTATGTGTACCACAGATCAATTAGCACACTTTCTCCCTCACTGCATTCATCTGCCACTGTATTTCTCTATCACCTAAATTTCTGTCAAATCTCTAATGTTATGTGCTTTCAACCATGTTGAAGTTGAATGCTTCTTCATACTTACTGCTTATTTGCCTTCCACTTTGAGGTTTATTTATATTTTTTACCTCATGCACTCAGCAATACGTTTTCCCCAACGGAACCAGAGAGCTTATATTAAGTATGTTTGTTGGCCAGTTATCTGACACAATTAGCTCTAATTAGCAGATTTGTTTACTCATAACCATACTTTCCAGACAGATCATAACTCACACGACTAGCAGTGCTTATCAGTAGGTCTCATAAATGTTTTACCTTTATACTCAATCTCAAAATAATTTACTAACATGTAAGAATAAATCATTCTCTTCTACTTCACCTTAACACTGATTACAGCATTGTATACTGAAGTTAAGGAGCAAACTCAGGCTAGAGTTTCTGGTTCCCTGTTCACCTTTTGCAGATTTGCTACACTAGAATTCAAGTTCTACCCTAAGAATAAAGATCTTAAACCTTATCGTATCCTTCATATAATTTTATTTTAAGTATCACGATGAACAGTGTTCCTTAGAGGGTTTTGGATAATTAATCAGTATATTCTAGGCAGAATAATAAGCTCAATAATAACCAGATTCATGTATAGCGATCAGTAATAGTTAATGCACAATGAATTGCACAACACTTTGGTACAAATTATCCTATTTCTTCCCAGTGTAGATTTGTCGGTCCTGGGAATTGGTACTCTGGGAAAATCCAGGAGTTCTAGATGTACTATAAATTAATAGATCACTTTTTTAATGGAAAAACTATGCTTTCAAAACAATATTTATTGAGTTATATAAATAATTCAAATATTATGGTATGTGTTAAGTATCTGACTTTTTTCTATCTTATCCCTGTATAGGTACTTGTTAGTAAAGACTTTTCATAAACACCAGACCAACCTAATTTTGTAACTGTGACTCTAATGCAAAAGACATGGCATTGACATACTATCTCTGGTCTTGTATTACACTCTTACCTTACAGTATAGAAATAAGAAAAAAATATTTAACAAAGTACTAAATAATATTTGATCTTTGGATTCCATAAGAGTCCTATTGGGATGTGTGTCTGCTCTATCGTTGCTGCAGGTTTGAAGCCACACTGTGATTTCCTTTTTCAAGGTCACTTGGTCTCTGTAGCACAGGCACAGGTCATTGCAATCAGCGTCTGCAGCTGCTGAACCATAGAAACCCTCATTCATGGCTGTGACTTGTAGCCCTGCAACCACTCTTTTCACACAAGCTGAATCTTCAAATGGCTTCTTAAGCTTCCAGCTCAATCAAAGTTTTTGGGAATAGGCAGCTGTTAAATACAGCAGGCATCTGAGTAGAGGTGAGATGTTCTTCTGCAGTTTTCTGACTTGACCTAGAACTGACTTTTAAAAAATATAGTTCTAGGCAGATGTTCAGTAATTTACCTTTTAATTTCATTGACATGACTAGTCTGGAGAGAATGATATATATAGGCATTTAACATCTAGTTACTTCCTTATTGATGGCAAGGCCAGTTGGCAGACATTATTCCCTTAAGAAA